>NW_009924225.1:0-12499 GCF_000696875.1 Nestor notabilis | reverse complement strand
TCTCGCCGCAGGGGGTGTGAATCCCGGGGGGCCGTGGCTGCCGCGGGCTGCTGATGCTCGACAACAGCCCCCAGCCTTGCCAGCGTGGGACAAATGCCTTCTCTGTAGCGGGAGGCAGAGTCGTGCTGCACAGATTTAAACTGTTGGGTGGATAAAATAGTTGGGGCTGTCTCCTTGCGCAACACCAACCATTTTTCCCTTCTTGCCCTTAACTGACAGCACAGACACCCTAAGAAGACCTCGCCTGGCTCCAGCCTTCCCTGAAGGGAGGCTTGGGAAGGAGGGCACAGCCATGTTAGCCATGCTCTCTGGTGGGAAGAGCTTTCTGGGTTGAGTTTCATAGTTTTACAGGCAGCAGGGGGTGAGGGAGCCTGACTTGGAGGGGCAAGAGCACCTGCTTGGAGGACAAGTGAGCCCTGGCATGGAAGACACCAGAGTCACCATGGAGGGGCAAGAGGCAGGAGCCCTGTCCAGTGCTGGACTGAGGGTGCAGGAGGAAAGGCATTTTCCCTGCTTTAGTAATGAAAATTGTATCTGGCAATACTGTGGCATCACCAACAGGGACCCATAACACAGGGCTCTGCAGCGCTTTTCTACTGACTGGAGAGATTCAACCCTTTGTGTTGCAGGGAGAGAGGCACCAGAGCAAGGTACAACCACCAACACTGCTGCCTTTAGGTATCAGCAGGATGTGGAGGCCCAGTCCTCCACCTGTGCATCACAGTCTTGTCGTAATAATGGTTATTGTTTCCCAGGTGAAAGTCATAGAGTCATAGAATGGTTGGTGTTGGAAAGGACCTTAAGATCATCTAGTTCCAACCCCCCTGCCATGAGCAGGGACACCTCACACTGGACCATGTCACCCAAGCCTACCACCCACTGGTTAAAGCTCAGTGTACAGTTGGTTTCTACCTCGCTGGAAATCGCTAGGGGAATGCGAACTGCGAAGGCTGGGAGCCACTAATGTAAATAACCCCTCATCTAAGGTGGAGAAGTCTGAAACCTCTGCCTGAGAAACCAATAGGTACTACTCTCCCCTCCCTGTAATAAAGCTTCCTATTTCTGTTTTCTTTCTTAAGGCAACTAGTATTAAAAGGTTTGTTATTAGATGGCTTTCACCTGTGCTAACTAGACTCTATTTTCCCTTGGATATGTGGCACTCTATTAGACATTTAGCCAATATCTAAATTGTATTAGACTCAATACTAGAGTCTCTACATCCCTTCCACCCCACCTGTAGTTGTTTTCCGCTCACATTTAAGAGTGAGTACCTGTGAGCAGGTGCTTTACCTAACCTGCCCTCAGACACACTACAAGCCAGCCATGCTCAGCTCCTGCCACATAAAATTTGTTTTAACAACACAAACAATGAGATCCTAAACTGTGATTTAAGTGCCCCTCCTCAGCTATGTCTGCTTTCTGGGGATCCTTCCTCAAGACTCTTCAGCATCTTCCATTAACTGTCTCTTAAAACCAAGAAGAACAATGGACTTTGAACTTACTAAAAAATCTTTGAACACCATTTTCCATCAAAATATTACCCATTGAACAACTGGGTTTTCAACAAAACTATTTTTCTCACAATTAGGGCTTGTCTACCCCAAAATCAAGTGTCTGTACAAGAAAACAGAATTTTGTTGTTGTTTCCTGCTAATGGACCGGCTGTCAGCTAAAACATTTCTCGTTTTCACCAGATGTTGGCTGAGAGAAACCTCTAACTTTTTAATTACATAGCTGGAAAGAATTGCACATGGTATAGGAATGGAGGGAAGGTAGAAATACAAACTGTCACTATTACGTATACAAGCACTTTGTTCTCCCTTGTATAGTTTAGCAATATAATCTGATCAGATAATTGACTAGCAACGAATAGTAAGTAAGCTATTCCTTATATTTTAGTTGGTAACAGAGCATTTAACAGCTTCCCTATTGAGCAGGGAATGTTTTGTACAACTCTTGACTCAGGTCTGATCCCAGATCTGTTTGTACATCATGAAAGCAGTAAGTAATGCTACTTTCTCTTACTTTTTGGCCTGTTGTTTTATCAGTCCCCATCAGAGCAATACTGTGGATTAAAATGCACCTACACCTTTTAAAATTCAATTCTTTTAAAATCCAGATTATTTTGTAAAAAAAAAAAAAAAAAAAAAAAGGAAATAAACACACTGAAAATAAGTCTTGCTTTGAGGCATTGTCAAAGAACAGACCTGACAATTCTTCTGATGTACAGCTGCAGGTGTTCACACATATGGCAGATGCATAGCACCTCAGGGAGAAACCCATTTGCTAGGAGCAGATCTAATGTGTTGACTGCTAATAGAAGGACTACCAGCATTCCAAGGAAAGGTATATTCAAGGTACCTGGCTAGATGGGAAACCTGGTACTCATCCCAAACTGAAAGCAGGTAATAGCTTAGAGAGTTAAAAGTAAAACTCTCAGCACAGAAGAGGCCTTCAAAGATCTTAAGAACTAGGATCATCAATTACTAGAAAAAAATTGGCTTCCAGAGATATCAGAGAACATTTTTCTTCCCAAATTCCATGGAAGTTTCTTTGCTAACGTGTCCAGCTTTCTCCTTTCCAAATTCTGTTTCAAAGCCACCACAGTAGAGTTACATTTGTGCCTTCTGCATGTGTTTGTGGCTTTCCTTGAACTCTCAGTAGTATCTTCTAACTTCTGCTGTCTTACTTTAGGCACAAGTCAAGGGATTTCTTGCTTCTTGGAGGAAGATGTGGAGACATTAGGAGCTATACTCAGTACGTCTTTAAACATGCTGCCTTAAACACAGTAAGTGGAACAACCCAAAGCAAAGACCCTGCATTAGCACACCTTCCTGTAAAATGGTGGTAGTAGTCTGTTTGTCACAACTAAAGTTGAGTTAAAGCTCTGCTTTCCATTGTGGAGATAACAGAAGAGTCCTGTACTTCCCAGTGTTGCCTGCATGTGTCTCAAACCCACTAAGGAGCTAACATGTTTATAAGGATAAAATCCTTCCCTTGGTTCAGGTAGCTCCACAACTTTCAGAGGAATAGCCTCTTCCTCTGTAACCCCTGCAATCTAGGTTCTGACTCGTCTCAAAAAGTGATTTGCCCTTAGTTAAAATTAAGTAATAGTAGGAAGCTACCTTGTCTCTTATTACATGTAGCCATAAATGAGATTCAGGCTCGTTAGCATGTATTCTGTGCTTTTAGAATAGTGGGATTTTAAAAATCCCTCTCAGAAACATGGGAACATAGTTCCAATTGAGTAGCTCTTTTTTTAAATATTTTTTCAATGGAAGAGTAAGAAGTTTAGTTCCAACAAAAAAACCCACCCCAAAACTATTGGATAAATCCCTTTCAGCCAGTTTGAACATGGATTCTGAACACTGCTTGTGAAGTACAAAAGGTAGCCTAAACCTTTTATCTCTTTCGACTGTCTACAGATTCACATTTCTAAACATGCAAGAAAATTTGGACAAGCAACCTTCCCACTTCATCATGTAATGTCATGACTCCTTCCCCACGGAACTGAAGTTGAAACTTTATTAATCATTGAATTGTATCCTTCCAGACCCCTATTTCAATCTGGAGAATCTGACTTAATGCGCAGTACACAGAAAATATTGTGAGGGTTTTTTAATTATTTGATATGAGGTTTTATCATTCCCTTTTCTTGTGGATCTCTGTGGAAGTGGTGGAAGGAAAAGTGTCTAAAAAAATTGGAAAGTGACACAAAATTTACCTAGAATTTTAATAGTGTAAAAACTGTGTTTTGGGAAGAGTCAAAAAAGATTCCAAGAGAGTAAGAAGTGCTCCAAGAAGCAGCAGGACCATGGGAATCCAGAGTTATGAGTCATTGCTTCTTTTTACAACGTAACGTGTGTTCAAGAGGCCTGGATGGGAACAGAAGATTGCAAAGGACCCCTGTGGTCTGAAGTATGGTTCTGCAGCATACTTCAAATGTAGAAAAGGAGACCAGCAAAACTATTACTCTTGTCCTAAAACCTTATGAACTCTAAAAACATTCAATAGTCAAAAGAGCAAACATGATACTGAGTAAGAACATGATCAGCTCACAGTGCAAATTCTCATAGTCTTCATTGTATGCAAAGCCAAAAAACCACCACCTCAACACCAAACTCACATTTTTGCTGGTAAAATCCAGCCAACAGCTACCTAATATATTTAGAGATAAAAAAAACTAGTCAAGAGAAAGATGGAGCTGCAGATGAGAACTGGAGCTCCATTCACAACAGCAATTTGACCACCATTCTGGAGAATTCAAATAGGGTTACACAGGTTTTCTCAAAACATTTTGCCTCCTGCTGTTTGTAAATGTATGACAGAGGCTGGACAAAAAGCGACACAACAGTTTGGAAATTTCTTGGTTGGTGTGTGGGCACTGTTAGAGAAATGTTAGAACTCAAGGGCTGGAAAGGAGCACATAGTACAATGATTTCTAAGGTGAAAATTCTAGTTTAGGTTGGATTTCACAGATTATTGGCCTTCCTCCTGCTGGACAAGTGGGTTATTTTTCTTTCATACTCCTTCCTCTTTCCCCTTTCTTCTCCCCTTCCTTACGCCCCAAAACAAGGATGATTTTTCCAGTGGATTAATCCTATTATCTGTACTGCAGAAATGCTGGTATCAGTGCAAAGGAAGCACCTGGAAGAATTGGCTGTTAAAGAAGGAAGCGAGATGAAACTGACTCTCATTTGGGTTTCCATTATATACTGTGACAATGCCTTCTGCATGCAAGCTGTGGTATAAATTCATTTATATATTTGTTTTATCAGATCTAAATTTGCCATTTCCATTGTCATCACTTGCCCCTTAATTCCAGTACCAGAAAACAGAATGAAAAACATCCTGTGTTCTCAATGTCGTTGCCTGAAACACCTGCTTTTGCTAATGCAAGGTCCCCTTTCTACTGCCCCTAGGTGTGTGGAATTTTTCTTATGCTTACATGTAAACTGAAAGCAAATATAACAAACCACCCTTAGTTGTAGCTAGTTTTGCTAAACCTATTTAAGGTAATAGATCTACAACAGAACATAGAAGAAGACGTAATTATGACATTATATATATTTTTTAAATAATTTAATGACACCAAATAATTACCTTGACAACACTGCCTTGACCTGTGTTCAAGGAAAAGCTCAAAGTCAGTAGGTTGAATCCTGAATTCTGACCCTATTAAGAGCCTGAAGTCACATTCATTAAAGATCCTTTCCATCCCTTTCTCAGTAGCATCAGAGTGAAATTTCAGTAAGTCTCACAAGGTTCTTGTAAAATGCAAGTTAACAAGCAGATTTTGTTGTTGTTGTTGTTTTCCCACTACAATTCACTACAATTTTAGTTTTAAAGAGAAACTAATTTCTGATTCCTTAACTTTCAAAAAGCAAAAAACCCAAACCTGTCCAAGTTTTATTGTCTGTCTGTAAGGATTCTTGTTGTGACATCAAAATGAAGTAGTTTTCTTCAAGTGAAAAAGGGGCATTCATCAATGAAGAAGTTAGTAAAAACGCATTTTCTAAACTTAGGTGCTTGAATAGCATAAAAAAATGTGAGTCTTTCTCAATTAAGGAATTTAGTCTGCATTAATATCTTGCCACTTGAACTAACATAGTGACCACAGAGAGGAAAACTAACATGAGGAGTATTTTGCTTTAGGCAAATTAAGTAGAATAGGGATTTCATAAACAGGAAAATCAATTATAAACTAAAAATTGTCTTAAAATTTAAAAAAGAAATAATTAGTTTATTTTAAGGTATTTGGGGGTCTTTTAATTATCTGTTATTAAAAATTAAGATCTGAAATTGATGTAACTAGAAGAGATAAAAAGTAACTTTTAAAATCAGCTAGATTTATATATGCTTCTTCTCTGTGACTAAAAAGGAAGTAATGTCATGATTTAATGTTAATTATTTGAATCTGATTATGATTTAATTCTTAAATGAAAGGGTTTGTATGTGTGATTTTATATAGTAGTTTTGAAAAGCAGCACAATTCTTGCTGTATTTCAACCGCACGGTGTTCACCAGTAAAAAGCGAAACAGATGGTTTTACTCATAAGCTAATACTAACACCATATTTCAGAGGTCATCCAACTTCTATTCAGTGACACACAAATTATTCTGGTTGCTTTAACTAATAGATAAAATTATTTCATTTTCAATAATGCAAAAGAGCAAACATTCCAGGAAAAAAAAAATTAATGAAACGACTGGATGTGCCAAGTGAGTTGACTCTTAAAACTGTTTAGTATTAAAAATTATCTCCAAGATGTAGCAACTTACATAGCACGAAATTAGCATTTGGACACGTTCACACTCATTTTAAATGAATGACAAGTTACTTACTTTCATCGTTAGAAACATTCCCCAGAGAGGTGTGACTGGAATAACGTTTGTTTTCACTTTCATTGAGACATCGTTCAATCCAACTCTCTGTAAAAGAACAAAGATGCTCTTTTTTTGTGTTTGTCTTTGCATAAAACCAAACAAAGCACCGGTTTTCAACAGATGGTGTTCTGTAGCATTTCTGTTCAAACACGCTCCGTTTGAGGTAATTTGGCAAGAAAAATCTTTTCTTGCTTTCAAACTTAGCTGTTGCTTTTTAGTTTCATTTTTTGTTTGTTTGTTTTGAAACAACGAAGGCTGAAACACTTCCATGCACACAGCAAAGCTCCTCGGGATATTCTCTCCCCTCCCCATCACACGATACAGGCCCTACTGAGATCTTTTCCACACTGCTACAAGTCCAATGCGGCAAGTTAGCAGCCACTGAGCTACTCAAACCTTTGTCACTCCGCAGCATGAACTCAACTGCTCCTGTCCTTCTTTCTCATTTCTGATTTATTCACACCAGCAACATGAGGTACAGCATTACATTGATTTGACTCCACTGTTCTTTCTGGAAGCTATAACATACATCCCCTGATGGCTTTAGAGGATGCAGCAGGCTCAGTAGAATTGTGTTACGGGTCTTCAGGGCAAAAGTTGCACCTTCCTATGTGTTTCCTTGGACAAAGTATTAAATACAAGTGCTTGAGTTTGCTTGGAGTACGTGGATATTGCTACAATAGACTGACCTCCCTCATAAGATTATTTTCCAAGAGAATGCACTTGGGCAGAAATGACCTTATGCTCAGAGAGCTCCCTGTGGTCGAAGCAAGCAAAAGAATGGCTAGGTGGGAAGGCTGCAAGGTAACCCCACAAATTACGACAGGAAAACATCCCACTGAGTGACGAGATGCACAAGAAATAAGGGGAAACTGCAAATTGCTGTCAGCAAATTGCCAGAGCCACAAAAACTTTCAAAGATACGGAAATGGTTTCAAAGCCCTTTCCATAAGCCACCCCCCAAAAACATCAGGCTACCTGCACGGCACAGGCAGCTGTCTGCCAGCCAGAGAAAGCCCATCACAGCAGCAGGCTTGAAGGGAAAGCAGAAACTCAGTGTGCTGGGAAAGCTGCCCATCTTGTTTATAGAAGGCAAAAGTTGGTCTGACTTCATTTCAGCACCAGATGCCAATAAATAAATACATGAATAGTCGTGGTGAAAAACATCCTGCAGAAAAAAGTGCTTCTTAACCCACACAGTCACACAAACTTGTGTACGTTCCTCTGTACACACACTCTCCACTGCCACACAAACAAAAGGGCAATGGCAACTGTGTAGAACTTCAGAAAGGGTCTGCTGAGAGCACTTCAGGGTTGATTTCCAGGCCCTGCCATGAGACCTCCAGGTACCATTGCTTTGTGTGCTTCTGGTTTTCAGGCAGTGCAAGAGAGGTTTGAGGCAGCTCCAGGCAATTCCCTTCTCTCTGCCCGTTTGCTCACATATTCACAGCAGGAACATGCTTGCAGTCCTACCTTCATCAGTACAAGCATGTCCCTGTGTGTGCATCTTCCTCATTCACCAAACTGCCCTGTACATAAGGAGCCTCACAATGGTGCTGCCACTTCCCTACAGCCTGCTCCTTTGAGGTACTTCTCTGAAAAGCAGCAAAAATAACTTGCTGTCAATAGATTCCTCAGGATATTTCCTCTCCCATGAAATCCAACTGCCTCATAGAAAAATCACTTTCACGTTGCCAAAACCACAATTTAAAGCTTGCCAGCAAGGCCTGTGCTGTCTAATAAGTTCCTGCTCCATCACAAACCCCCAACCCTGCAGCAGCTCCAACTTTGAGGCTTTCCCTTCTCGTGCCGCTCAGCTGCATCGGGTGGGGGGGTGTAGCACCTCCTTGCCTAAAGGCCAACACAACGGTACAGCTGCTCCATGCCAGATTTCATTTACTGTCCTCAAACTGAGCTAATACCATTTCTCCTTTCCCGTTTCAGTACTGTGAGCTGAGGGACAGGAGCTTGGATCCCCGCTACAAGGTGAAGAGAAACTTGCTGCCGAGGGCAACATCAGAGAGAGGTGCAAGAAGCCTTGAGAAAGATTACCCTACCTCCTCCTCCTCCTTTCAGTGCACAGCCATGGCTGTATATAATTCCCTTGGCTCTGAGCCCAGCTGCAGGGAGTAAAAGCAAAGGCTGCTGCCATTAGCGCCAAGGAGAGACCGATGCCCAGCTCTGCCCTTTCTTTTCCTCCCGGCACCGAGAGCTGGGAAGCTGGGATGCATCCTCTTCCCTCAGCAGCAGGGAACTGGCAGCAGCCATCTTTAGTCATGTTCCCTGCCTAAGTAGTAGGAAAAAAAACTTTTTAAGTGTCACTCAATAACAATTTTCACCATCCTTGTTCACATACTACCTCTGGTAACTGCCCCATATACCCCTTTTCATCGGTAAAGCAACCAGTTTGCACTGCAGGATATAAAGTCTCTGGAGTAGGGCAGCGTTACTGTTTAATTGTGTACTGCAACTCCTTTGGTCCTGAATCACCCTGGTTCAGCTTGCTGCAGCCCGAGTCTGGCTTTGTCTTTGTGGCCTTGCATTTAAATAGCTGGTAGAAATTCTTCAAGCCTGAAAAGATACACGACCTGTCTGGCAGCAAAGAATGAAGAAAACTAACTCTTTAGAGCAAAAATACCAGGGAGTTTATGGCAAATTTGTCTAATGATTTGGCAGATGACAAAATGCAACAAAACCAACTAGCTATTTAAAGGCCATATTAGCTCATAAACTGAGTGATGCAAGTATAAGTATTCTAATAAATACCTTCATTTAATAAGTAGATATTTTTAATTGTTTTTACATAGCTTTTAACTCCCAATATTAGTAAGAATGCCTTAATGCTGAAATTTAAAACACTCCCTTCAGAAGCCTACAGATCCCAGATATGATAGCACCAGCCTAAAATAAAACAAAAATGAACAATAAAAAAAAAAGAGAAAGAGGCAAACAAAATAAGAAATCAAAACTAAGTCTGACTTTTGGAAGTTCTTCTAGAGTTAATGCCATTAGATCCTCCCCCAGCATAATGAACACACTCTGTAGAGCCCTGTACATGTTGAATACCCTCATCCTCATGACACATGGGTGTACACCTCGTCTGCACTGGGGCCTGTCCCAGGCAGTCCAGCTGCAGAGCTGGAGGAAGAGACCCATGGCTAATCCCTGGTGTCTCCAGGCTTCAGGTTCTCCAGGTTTCATTACTTGATCCCAAGGCCGATGCAAATCACCCTATACAGCACTGGTCTAGACAAGATTTGAGACACACAGTATGGAAGGGTTTATGTGATTAAAGCCTGAATTATTGCACTTGGACTTCACAAACAGGATTTCATGTCAGGAACAGTCACAGAGTAACGGAGAGTTCAGGGGGCGGCTAAGCAGAAGTGCATATCAGACCTGATAACAATGATGAACCACTAACACAACATGTAGAAAAACTGTATTTCTAGTGAGAAGTGCTTGTGAGAGCAAAAGAAAACGCATCCTGTCTCACAAAGGATGTATTTTCACTCCCTGCGTTTTCAGCGTATCAAGTCTTAAGGCATTTCCTCTCCCTGCTGTCTAAGCCTCCTTCCTACCCTGAGGCCCAGCATACCGCGGGTGCAGTTGTACCAGCACTACCCAAAAAACATTCAGGCAAAGTAAATAGATTAATTAATATCTAAAATTTAAAATGTGTATTATCTGTAGTAAAACGTGGGTACTCTGTATTTTACACCTAGTTACTGTGACACAGTAAGGAAACTATTACAATCTTACTAGGAAAGAATGCAAGTAAGGTGCATTAATGCAAATAAGGTGAATTTAATGGTATTTTGAAGATGTTCCTTTAAATGCTACATCACCTGTTTAATTTAACAAAGATTGAAAGCGAATTACAATGAAGCACACAACAATGTCTCCTCAGCATTACAATTTTCACTGTATAATTTGGTATACCACTGACTACAAACACATTGGATCTTCTTCAGGATTTCAACATGAGGGAAAGGAGATGGTTATTCAAGTTACAATCATTTTTCCACTGTCAAATAACATGTTATGACTAAAAAAATATAAATGGTTCCAAATGTACTGCTGAAAGATGGATTAAAAAACCTACATAAATAGTTCTTGCCCTCATTTTGCCTCTTCCCTTTTTGATCCTAATCTTGCTAAGACTGACACATCATAGAATAGAATAGTTAGGGTTGGAAAGGACCTTAAGATCGTCTAGTTCCAACCCCCCTGCCATGAGCAAGGACACCACACACTAAACTATGTTGCCCAAGGCTCTGTCCAGCCTGGCCTGAACCTCCTCCAGGGTTGGAGCATTCACAACTTCCTTGGGCAACCTATTCCAGTGCCTCACCACCCTCACTGTGAAGAACTTCTTCCTTAGATCTAATCTAAACTTCCCCTGTTTCCACCACACTTCTAACAACAGAAGGTTAAACTGAGCTTTTTTCCAAAAGGAAAGTTGGCAGAGCTGAGACCTGCATGGATCTCCTTCACCCCCACCAAGGTTCTTCTGTTCACACTAACAACTGTATTTTTATCTGTATGATGCTTCAAACACCGAGCTAGGAAGGCAGGCTTGGGACTCGCTGAAATAGAGGCAAACACATGAGAGCTGCTCAGGGGCAGGAGCTTTCCTGAACTGCCTAAAAAGAGAAGCATCAGCTTCAGAAGGAAGCGTTTGCTCCTGGATGACACCTTTGAAAGGCTTCTCCCTACAGAGCCTCAGTTGAGGTGAAAGAATACAGTAGAGGTGCCTGCGTACTGCCAGTACATTTAAGGAGATAATTACTCCTTCTTGTTTGTATAATGGTTATTGGTTTAGCATGGTTGCAGTCCAGAAAAGAAAGCATTCATTGCTCCCACATGTGCATGGCCATAGCAAGAGCAGTGTGAGAGCCACCTGGACACCACTCTGTGGAGGGGAAGAGGAGGCAAGCCTAATCGCAGCCAGCTGTGGCTTCTGCAGCTGCTGTCCTGCCAGAAGGGTTAAGGGTTGCTGCAATATTAGCAAAAACTGTAATCACAGCCTCTTCTGGCCTTTGAGAGCCACTGTGTCCCGCTCAGCACCCAAGCAGGATAGCAAAAGCAGCTGGAGTAGCTGTGCCACACAGCTGAGGTGAGTGTTCCCAGAGCTGCAGCTCTGCGGGCGTGTGTGTCCTGAAGGAAGACATAAGAAGGATGCCCTGACATAAGAACAACGCAGACCTGCTTGAGCGAGTCCAGAGGAGGGCCATGTAGATGCTCAGAGGGCTGGAGCACCTCTCCTACACAGACAGACTGAAGGAGTTGGAGTTGTTCAGCTTGGAGAAAGCTCTAAGGTCTTAGAGCAGCTTCCAGTACCTAAAGGGGGGCTACAAGAAATCTAGAGAGGGACTTTTTACAAGGACATGTAGTGATAGGACAAGGGGGAATGGCTTTAAACTGAAAGAAGGGAGATGTAGATTAGATACTAGGAAAAAAGTCTTCCCTGTGAGGGTGCTGAGGCGCTGGCACAGGGTGCCCAGAGAAGCTGTGGCAGTGTTCAAGGTCAGGTTGGACAGGGTTCTGAGCAACATGGTATCATGAAAGATGTCCCTGTCCATGGCAGGGGGGTTGGAACTGGATGATCTTTAAAGTCCCTTCCAACCCAAACCATTCTACGAGATTGAGAGATTTTGTGGGAAGAATAAACCCTGTGGTCACTTAATCCGAGCTGCATTTTGTCTCACCTTATTACCCTGCAGTGGTTCTAACAGCATTGGTTTTCCCTGGTAATGCCATATCCTCTGATCTGGATGTGGTTATATGGCAGCCCTAGCAGTTGCAGGGAAATCCCTCTCACATGCCTTTAGCTCTAGATTGGCTTCCATACTCCAAAGGTTAAAGCAGTTTACCAACAAGCATGACAATTTACTTAGTTACTGCACATGGACCAACATTTCTTCCACAGAAGTTGCTGTTACTCGTATTTACCACTGAAATAAGACTAAAAGATTTGCCAGGAGCCAAACGACTACCTGAGCCATGCACCAACTTGTATGGTGCAGCTCCAGCAGTCCATCCCCTCATTTTTATTCATGGCTGCTCTTGTAACTTTTTCCCAGTTTCTCAAGGCAGATGTAGAAAAAAA
>NW_009924224.1:33675-38682 GCF_000696875.1 Nestor notabilis | reverse complement strand
CACTACAAGCTACTCTATATTGTGCTAGACAGTGTTGTGGAGGAAGTATTGGGCCACCATTAGGCAAGCAAAAGGCACTAGGAGCATTCTTTCTGGTTTTAAATTGTTCAAATACCAGTTAAGTGTCACACAGAAACAAAGTAACTCCAGGATTGCACTTTGACACAAGAATCTGCTCAGCTCTGGGCAGAAAGAGAAAAATGTTGTATCTCCCTTTGTGACCAAAACCACAGACCAGAAACTGCTGTCCCATCACCTGCCTACCCAGGTCATGCTGAAGCAGTGAAGCGAGATGACAACATGACCTTGAAAGAGAAGGTTTCTGCCACGGAATAAAATAATCTGATTCATGCCAGCATGAATCAAATTAACCCACTTCCTTCTATTTTGGCTGTCTTCTCGGTTAGCTCCTGCCCACAAGTAACATACATCAGGTTCATGTCATAGACTCCAAGCTGATCAGGACAACTTTGCATCCTCACTGGGGTGTATCTTCCCTGACAGGACATTCCCAGCATAAGGCTTTGCTGTCTGGCAGAAACTGGTCCATCCCTCAACCTCTGCTGCTGACTGTTTCTGTGGGATCTCTGTGGCGGTGGCACTGCTTTTGCCCATGATGGTGAGTGATGCGGTAAGACTCTGCTCCTTTCAGGGGATGACTTCTTCTATCTTCCTTCTGTACAAGAAAGCAGCCAGTCTGGCTGAGAGTGGTCCTGGCAAAAACCTCCTCGACAAAGGAACTGACTGGCATGCTGGAGCTGTGCAATGAATCCTTATCGCCCAGAGGTGATATCTAATAGGACATCTGATCGGACCTTTGACAGTGGTTTTCAGAAATAGCCACCAACAACAGAGGGGTTTCAGGACTATTTCACACCAGGATCTACAAGGGGTGCCCACAAGGTTATAAAACATCATGTTTCTTATTCTTCCAGGTCTGTTGTTAGTAAAAGCTGAAAGGTTGGGCTCCACAGAACCCAATGGAGCTCAAAGGGTTGGAAAAGCTGCAGATAATGAAATTAACTAAAAAATTATACTTTCGCTTTATGTATAAAAAAAAAAATATAATTTCACGGAATTATATTTGGCTATAATTTTTGGAACAAATGAAGACAAATCATGATGATAAGATGACTTTATTGTCCAATTTTAGGTATTTGCCCCCAATACTAAAAGTAGTCAACATTCTCAGCAAAATAATTTAAAGAAAACTTTGACATGAACCTGCAATTGGCTGAAATTTTCCTCTAAAATCCAAAGAAGCAGGAGAACTGATGAACTTCAGCCAAAGCATTTTAAGCTTTGAGAAGTCTGAAGTGAGAAAAGCAGGTCTTATAGTGGAAATATGTTTGGCAGTACAGGCATAGCAATTGCTACCAGCTCCACCTCTAACATGTTCAAATTAGTGCATACTGCAGAGTCTCCAGTAAAAAGTAGATTAGTGAGCCCAAGTGTTTCCACTGTTATTTGCATTGATACTTGCCACGAGAATAGCAATGTTTTATCTATGAATAAAAACATAAAGTCTAAGCCTTTCTGGCACTACATAGAAAACTTCTCTTTTCTCCCACATGTTAACATGGAGATGCACCGGCAACATGCCAAGAAGACCAGAGAAGCTGAATTCACTGTATAAATAATTCAGGATCAAAACCACTGGTGGTAAATCTGGAAAGTCACCATCTGACCTACCATATGTGGTTACTATGGAAATAGCTTTCTCCTTTAACTTAATGTACTCAGTAGTGGGAACCATTTCCTTATGATTCACATGAATCTCTGGCATGCACTCCACTGCTAAGTGCCAGCAAAAAGCTGTTTGTTGCAGTGATAATATAATACCTTGCCAGGAATACAGGACTACAGGACTACAGGACTGGAAGCTGCCACAAATTGGGTCTGAGCTAACCAGAATGAAGTTACAATACCTGTCAGCAAAAGCAAATCAGAAGAGGACCTGGCACCCAGTATTGCTATGCGGTCATGTTGAATGCCAGTAGTATCAGTCCCAAGTCAATAATAGAACTGTAGCTCACAGTGAATAGGCACAGCTTGTTTCCAACCCAGAGATGAGGTTCATGGCCACCTGCTTGTAAAATGTGTTCTTGTTTGGATTAAAAAAGGAGGGTTTGTGATTTGGAGGATTAAGCACAGTGTAAAAATTCAAGAACTCAGGGCTTCTTACCTGTCCCTGATATTGCTGCTTTGTCTATGGAAGTAGTTTCACTTGTTTATGGCTTCAAAATTGAAATACTAGGGTCTAGAGCACAAGTCTTATGAGGAGTGGCTGAGGGAACCAGGGTTGTTCAGTCTGGGGAAAAGGAGGCTGAGGGGACACTGTTGCTCTCTGCAACTACCTGAAATAAGGCTGTGGTGAGGCAGGTGTCAGTCTCTTTTCCCAAGTAACAAGTGATAGAATGAGAAGAAACAGTCTCAGGTTGCACGAGGCGAAGTTTAGACTGGATATTAGTGATTTTTTTTCCCTGAAAGGATTTTCAAGCATTGGAACAGGCTGTCCAGGGAAGTGGTGGAATCACCATTCCTGGAGGCATTTGAAAGGTGTGTAGATGTGACATTTAGGGATATGGTTTAGTGGTGGCCTTGACAGTAACAGGTTAACAGTTGGACTTGATGATCTTAAGGGTCTTTTCCAACCTAAATGATTCTATGATTCTATAGAGGCAAAAATACTCATCAAAAGTGCTCATCAAAGAAAAAGTGCTCATACAAAAATACTCATCAAGCAAAGTCACTGTGTGGCTCTTGAGATAATTTTGTGCAAAATCTTCCTCACTGGTGCTCATGATTGAAGTGTCATTTAGATCCACCATCATTTCATTTTCTTATATGCAATGAGGAAAGGGCTAATATCTGGGCATTTCTAACTCCCCAGCTTTTGTTTTGAGTTGGTGTCATCTGATGGTTAAAGCACAGCCCTGGGAAGCAAGTGGCCCCAGTCCTCCATCCAGCCTCTTAGCTCTCTCCCATCTCTTGGTCAGACAACAAAGATCTCTCCACGCTGTGAAAGGCCCCCAGTCAGCTGAAGGACAGGAGTGTGCTGTCAGAGGAATAGCAGGCAGTGCTCAGGAAAGGGAAAGATCTGGCAATGCTCTCCTCCTTCCAAAAAGGAGGGCTGGGAGCCACAGGGTCAGGAGAAGACAATGGCCAGAAAAGCCATCCCTTTGCAGGTGGGATTTTATTAAAGCAATCAGCTGTGGGACCAGTTGTTTAACAGCTGGTTGCACTGTCTAATTTAGGCAGCCATGACCAGACAAGTACTTCAGATCTTGCAAAATGATTCCACGGTTCCCAAGCTCCTCCAGAGACACTTTATCTGACTCAGGTGTGGGTGCACATTTCTGGTTCTTTCAGCAAGTGGTTGTAGAAAACCACATTCTACATATTGCAGTGGGCTAGAAGGACTCACCCTGATGTGGACTGTGAACCTCTAAATGAGAAGGTGCTGGGTGGTGTAACTCTCAAGAATCAAACATCTCTTGAATGACAGTGGCCCTGATTCTCCTTACTTTAATAACTAGTGATCATTTTTATTCTATTTGCTCACAAACAGGCCCAAATGGGGAGCAGTGCTGCTTTTTACAGTTATTGGGAGATTTAAGCACTGTTCAAGATTCTTCATGTCTAGATATGATGAAGTGCAACATGCTGCTTTTCCTGAATTCAGAATCTTTTCCCCTAACAGTCAGCTACTCATGATAGAGATTCAAAAGGTAGCAAATGGGTTACTAGTCCCAGCTCTGTACTACAGAGGCCATCCCAGCCTAGGGATTCACACCCCATCACCTGCAGAACTGATGTGCTTTTTTCAAACTCAGGCAAATGGAGTTTGATCAGATCTGTTAAAACTGCGTCAGCAAAACATGCACCAAGACATAACAAAAAGCTCTTCACTGTGAATGACAGTGACGAGAAAGCTTTTGCTTTGGCCTCATCATAGTGTTGCCCTCTCCCAAAGTGCAGCACAAAGCACATTGTTTTTTGGAGGCAGCATGCAGACACTCTGCACCTATCCTCAAACAGCATTTATTAAGTGATAGCAATTCTACTGTGTGCTATCAACATTTATTAGGCATTAACCTGGCTGTAAGGGGCAATGCAGAGCTCACACTGTCAGGGAGGAAAGCTCAAGGCAGCAGACCCTGGAAAGGCACTTTGCTTTCCACATCCATGCCTGGAGCGGGCTGGTTGCTCTGCTGTCTCAGAGCAGCACAGGTGAAGGACAGCCACAAAGTGCTGGAAACCTCCTAAGGGAAAAGGTGGCCTTTGCACCATCACATGCAGGGCAGCAGAGGTGGAGACAAGGCTAAGAGCTACACCCTCTGCAACTGTCTCAGTCTGGTCAGATGCATTAAATGGCTGTTCTGCTTAATCAGTCGTTACAAAGATATATAATCAGTCAAGTGAGGTGTAAAAATCTGAAACAGAAGCTGCAGCCTTGCAGCTCTGTGCATGCTGAGATACAATCAGTCTATATCTAGTTGTAAAAGTGAAATTTTTAATCTTCTAAGACAGGCAGTCACAGGTACTGCCTCGGGTATGTGGGGGTGATCTCACCTTGGATATAGCCCTCAGTCTGAGCAGAGACTCACCTGGCACCTGACAAGTTAGGTGCACCTCCTCAAGCCACAGCAGTTCGGCTGTCCCTGTACTTAAGCCCGCAAGCTCTATCTTCCTAATTCACATGATGCTGGGGTGCCTGTGTCTGGTCCTATCTCGTCCACTGGATGCACTGGAGCACACGCAGAGAGACCCACAGCAGTGACTCCAGGGCTCATTGGCTCTAGCTCTGTATGGGGCACACACATCTAACCCCCTTCTCAGACTGACTCAAATCTGCAGACACCATCCCCATGCTCTTACATTAGTAAGCTCTGCCAGTCCCGTGTCTCCAGTCTGTTAACCGCGAGGCACTTGAGCTATCCATGAATGACAGAGGGGGAATGGCATTGCGTTCTCTGGGTCGAGCAATCTGTCTCAGCACTTCGG
>NW_009924224.1:21107-33644 GCF_000696875.1 Nestor notabilis | reverse complement strand
CCCTACAAGGCAGGCAGATAGACCTCTTGTAATTAAGTAATGAGCCCCACCACCTTTCATTACCTCGCAGTCACGTACTATTATGCTGACTGTCCTCACCTTCCTTAACTTCCATGTGAGAACTACCGGGATGCTTAATTCTGAAAATGATGGATGATCTCTAAATGGACAAAGAATCTCAATTTCCTCACATACGATTAATACTATCTGGCCGAGTCAGACCTGCACTGCATATCTGAGGGCTCTGCAGGTACAGCCCTCCTAAAGCCCACCGAAATTCAAAAGCCATCTCAACATGTCAAAAACATAAAAGACAGCTGAGCATTTTTGCACCATGTTTTATGGCCTTTATGGCCTCAAAACCAAATCTTTATTAAAGAAATCTGTCTGATTAGCCATTATTAGTGTCGGGCAAACTCTGTACTAACAGTTGTTGCTAAGTTATCTGTTTGCATGACCATATCTACCCATTTCTGTAGAGTATGCATAAGAATTTGCATTATTAGGACAGCCAAATATTTGCACCCTTACAAATACTCCAGTGAAAGATTATCTCCTTTTGCACAAAAAGATTAGGATTTCATCTTCTGGAAAAAGGGAAATCTTTGGCCTTCAGCTCAATTCACAGACAAAAAAAAAATGTTTGGGCCTTCAGTCATTATGAAACAAACAGAAATCATTATTTGGCTTTTACATTGTTTTGTTTGTTTGTTTGTTTCAATAAAACCAGGAATTTTCCACATCAGTTTTCATTTTGACAATGAAGTGATTTCTTTTCAAGCAGTTTTTCCAAAAGAATATTCCAACTGGCTTTAGCTGCTCACATTTTTGTCCAATAAAGAAAGGGAAAATGTCAGTGCAAGAGACAAAAGCTGTGGAGTCATAAGGATGAGCAATCATGAGGAGTGCACTTTACTTGGCTATTCCCAAAACTCTGTTCCTCAATAAATAACAATTCTGAGTTCTTGTTCATCTACAGATCTCAAACACCATTTCTAAGAGAAGCCTTTATCCTTAAAATAAAAATTCACTTCTTTTGCATGCTTTTCAGAAAAAGGATATACATACACTTCACATGCAAAATTATTTCTAGCCACCCACACTAGCTTCAGTAACCACATATTCCAATTTCCATAACCCATTTTCTTCCCCACACTTTCTCCTCACTGAACTGTCAAATCCTTCGTTGCACTGTAATCTCCTTTTCCATACAATTTCCTTTCAAAAACCTCATTTATTTTCAGTTGCTATCAAACAAATAATCATTTTCCAAATTGATCACCAAAGCTAAAATCTGGGCTTGCTGCTGCTGTCATTCTACATGTAATTCACAGTCATACACACATGCACAAACATGAAAAAAACTGGGAAAAGTATGGCACTGAAATAAGAAGCTCAAGGGATTTAAGGACCTGTAGTCTTGGATTTTATATATTCCTAAGGCGATGTTAATGCTTGAAGCAAAGGAGATTCACTCTATTTCACAACAAGAAGCAGCTAAGTTGCATGCTTCCATCTCACAATTTCAGCCTACCCAAAACACTGTATCTGACAGAGTCCTGACCATGTTCATCCGAGTGACTTAAATCCCCTTTTTCCTGTCTCCCATGCTCATACTGTCTTCTGACATGCAGTTTGAGGTACCTGGTACTAAAATCCACGTAAGAAGTTACACAGAGAGACCAGACCATCATACTTCACAGCATACTCTACTAGAAACTGAATTATTCATTTTCTTATTTAACTTTTCCATCTCCATTCTATAACATAAATCAAGATAATATAGAATCCCTACTCCACTGCAGCCATATAAGTTGGTTTGGGAAGTAACAGGGAAGAATTGGTGGATGAGAATTCCTGAAAGCAAAAATTGAAAAGGAGGATCCAGCCTTCATGGCAGCTGAACCCCCTTTAAAACAGTGGAGGTTTTCCAAAGTATCCTGGTCTGATGTAACTAAGCTACTGTTTGCTTGTTTTGACTTCAGGATTAGACTTTCCAGGTGCATTTGACAGCCCATTCCCAATCCGCTTGTACGTTCAGCCCAAGGATACACTTACAGTATCAGGTGGTTGGCAAGATTTCATCATTATTTTGGATGCCAAAAAAAAGAACTGTTTTTTCATCATTTCTGCAAAAATCCATTCATTTTGATAGCATTTACCCTAGAAAGAAATTGAACAACACATCGTGAAGTTCATGTATCTTATTTTGTCCTTTTGGAATGGCAGTTTTGATTTTATTTCTCCTGACATGGACTTTCAAAACAAAATTGAATTATAAAAGTCACAAAAGTTTGAAATTAAGACCAAACATTTTGTCTCATTTATCTGCCTTCCTGGAATTTCGCTTACTTGGAAAGCATAGTTTTTCCTTTCCAGTTGGGAATGGAAAATCAGAGTTTCCTTGAAACAGAAGATCTAGTCTCCACCCATACTATTTGCCATCAACTGTGCTTAAAAATGCTAGCAAAGGATTTTCAAATAATCAAAACCATATCAAAATTACTCAAAGCTTCACCCACATGCAGATAGTGTTGTGGTCACTGTGTTCAGGCTAAGTCCCACACTGGAGCATGTCAATCTGAATGATAGATCTTTCCCAGTGCCTTGCTCCATTAGAAACCCCCCAGACCAACATGTCAGAAAGTAATATCCAGCTTTCACAGAGTTACACACCAAAAGACTGATCGCATCCAACAGTGGCAGAAGGGGATAGCAACTTTTGCAAATAGTTAGTATGGATGACCTAGAATGAAGGTTTGAACCTGAACCCTAAAGAATCTCACAAAGCAGAGTGGCTGTATGGTCCCTGGGTCAGGAGACACTGTTCTAGTTCTCCTTTTATGTGATGAAACTCTGACTTGTCTCAGAAGAACACACTTCCAAAATTCACTTTTACCAGGATCCTGAAAGTATAATTGCCAGATATATCACTTCTAAAACCAGGTAGCACAGAAGGCTAGATCCACTGCACAAATAAGTCAATGAATTCACTGACACTGATAGGCTTCACATCACACAGTGCCAAAACTCTGCGGTCTCATTCTTCCCTTTACTCAGTCAGTAAGGGGTTGTCCTGCTGGATGGTGTATGTGGAATCTTTTTTCTTCTATCCCCAAATAATTACAAGAAAGATGGAAATTCTCCACTGGGAGAAGATTAATGAGCGTGTAAGTACACAGGGAACTGAGAGGGATGTTACCACACCCGAAACAAATGAATCATGGAAGAACACTTTGAAGAACGTCACATCCTATGAAATAAGATTCCCGCATTACTCTGGAGCCATTTAGGACAAGAAAAAGTGCCTATGACATCACTAGGCCTGTTGGGTACTTCCGATCTGGGCTCGTGCTGCCAAGTATTCCTGGAGCGGTGATTTAATTTTGGCTGTGTCACTGCTGCTATGTCAGCTGTACTGCTGCGAATGCAGCTCTTGTGTCATTTCAGCTGGGCTGTTGCTGTCTTTCAAAATCCTCATCATGTGTGACACTACAAATGGACAGCTCACAAGGTAATAGTTGCAATAATAAATTCTAATTGCGTGTATGAGTAAGATCAATTATGCATTGCTACAGGTCGCAGTTGTTTTGGGGCCAAGTCTGGGGCAAACAAAACTAAACAGCAGCCCAAATAAAATGACCTTTTTGCAGACTCGTGCTAACCAGGTGTGTAAATGTTTCTCTGCTCCCAATCTTGGCAAAGTGGCTCGATGGGGAAAGGCCATTGGTGGGTACTTTGCCTGAGAAATTGGGGCTTCTATCCTAGTGTGGATCCTCCTAATCCAAGGGAAAGCTTACATCTCTGCACTCCACTACAGCAAATGAAAAGCAGATCAAACAGGACCCTTTGCCATGTGATGAATATAGAAATACTACAGTTTGCCAGCTCCTCATTTAAGCAGGAGTGCAGTAGTTCTCTCTTGGTGGTTCCAGTAGATGGAGCAGCTCCTATCTCGGAGAGGGCTCCTTGGGTTCCCTGCTACAGCTGTCTCCCTACTGTTGGACTTCTTCAGAGCTTCACAAGCACACTGTGACTTCCCTAGGCCTCCAGCTGCATTTTGGAATAAAAATGAGGAACAAACAGGTAGCATTCGTTATGAAACACCAATACATATTGATTCAAGTATAAATTACAAATGGAGAAGTAGAATCAGCATCAGGGAGAAAGCAGTTTGCCAAAGAAACCAAAGATAAGCAATGTAGATAGATGCACAGCCATCCTATAAAAGAATCTCCTTTAATCTACTTAGTATCTCTTTCCCTGCAGGGACAAGTGAAAACTTAACCACTGTCCATGCAGTAAGCTGACACACACTTTTTAGCTCATACAGATCATCTGACATCATTCAGCTCCCTGGTCGGTGAAATGGAGCCAGGGTATGAATCCCAGAGAGACAGAACCCCAAGACCCCATCCCAGCAGCTCACATTGCAGCATGTCACTGATACAGAGGTCTGGACCAGCCAGACAAGCACTAAGCCAGGACCTGCTGTCCCGCTTCCATGTCATGACGCAGCCTCCTGAGGTCCCTGGGGAGAGACCTTCACCTTCTTGAGACTCCAGAATAAGGACCATTTAATGACAGACTGCATGTTGCCATGCCCAGACGAGCTGATTTAAGTGTCCACATGCGCAGCCCACAGGTAGTGCCATACACAGTGCAAGTTTGCTTTGCCTTCATTAATCTTTTCCAGCAGCAGATGGACTCCCAGGCAGCAGAAAACTGCTCTATCAAACACAGGTCTCTTCCAGTTTCTCACTGTACTGGGGAAATTGGTGTCTAAGAAAGAAGGAACCAGAAGCAACATCCTCCAGCTCATTCCTTCTCTCCAGTTCATGATAACAGAAGGCAGCAGAGGGCAGAAACCACTACATAAGTCAAAAGCAAGAAAATCAGATATGTTATGTTGATGAGGAAAAGGTGAAAGATCTCACTAGAAACAAAAATATCAAATGCACATCCACCAAACCATGCTGAGGGTCAATCCTCCACTTATACACTGACCTTATACAAGTAAATCAATGAGTATTTCTCCATTGGCTAAAATGTCAATATAAACTGTTTCCAGCCTGAACTGACCCAAGAGTGGTCAACGGCAGTAGTAGAGACAGATCTAAGACTGTGAATTTATCTATTGACTAAACATAAAGACAGAAAAGCTATCTGTGTTCTGACAACTACGGGGCACACGTGTCAGTAGGACGTGTATTGGACCTTTTGGGGAGATATACACAACACATATCTGGGAAAGGCCTGAAAAGCACAGAAGTAAGAAGCTGAACCAATTAAAGAAATTATTATAGACTTATAATAAATTAGAAGTAATCAACAAGATAATAGTGAAAACCCTTTGAAGTACAAGAAGCAAACTGCAACTGCAGTCAGACTCCTACACAGCATGTTTTATTGACAGGATGGTTTGTTGCTCACCATGTTTCCTAAATAAATAGGCAAACCTATTCTTGTACTGAGGCTGGGGTCAAAGATGACCAAGTGAGGCAGGGTGCCCTGGTCGAAGGTGACAATAACTGTCAAATGATCAATAATAACACAGTAAGAACTAGTCCTGACATAATCAAAAGCTTATTACTGTCACAGACTGTTGGATCTTTCTTCTGCAGTCAGTGATTTCTCTGATTAGACTGGGGGGACCGTGGTTTTCCCCCTAGATAATTTCAAGAATATTTTCCCTGTCCCAGAATTTTAGTAGTTTAAAATTCATGTACTTGGGAAGACTTCCAGAAGGTCTCTGGAGCTATATGATGACAAATTCCCTCACTACCGCAGTGTGCTTTTGAACTGCTCCTGAATGGTAGGACTTTCCTCTTGCTCTTTGCAAGTGCTCAAAGGAGTTCTTTCGCAGGCATAAATCAGGACAACTCACTGATTTCAGTTCCTAAGGAGAATTAGCTATATCACCATTTTTATCCAGTCTAAGATTTTAGGGCAAAGAAAATTGTTTTAAATGAGTCAGAGCAAAATCCATCATCCCTTTAGCACTGTGCATACTTCTCCCTACTCTGTAATTTCATCTCTGGAAATTCCAGCAATGTCAGTCAGAGCAAATTGAGAGTCCCAAGGAATTATGAAATAAAACAAAATATTCAGTGCTACATCCAGCACAACTTAGGAATGATTTAAAAACTAAAGAGGAACTTCTACAAAACCCTGAGGAAGTTTCACATTTTGTAGTGTTAGCAAAGCAGTAATAACCATTCTTCCTTCCACAGAAATTCACGAAGAGCTATAAACACCTGCAATAAATCTAAGACTTGTGACCACTTCTTAAACTGAATGTGTTGGAGAGTTTCTGTTGCAAATCCCAAGGTACTCTCAGTATTATTACATTTTATTATACTACTTAAGCTTTAAAATTTATACACTGGAATAGGTATATTAACTTCCATTGTAGCTGTAATCCAGTAAAGAATTTACAAAAGAAAAAAAATAGTACATTTTTTATACTGTTTTATATTTAAATATAAGAGGCAATATTGATTCTTTGAGCCTTGATATTATGTGTTAGATTAAAAAGTCTGTGAAAACAATTACCTGTTTTTCTAGGAGTTGTAAGGAAAAAGTTAGGCTTTTTTATGGGAATGAATAGCTGAAACAATAACCACCTCCAGCCTAAACATGCCACATGCCATCACTCAGAAGAGAAGCACGTACAAAAGGCAAAAGGATTTTACTCACTGTTCTTGTGTGAACGTGCATATTTTAAACAGACAAACAGGGAGATCAAAGGAAACAGAAATGCAAAGGATACAACTTGAAAAAACATCACAAGCATGACAAGGTAAAAGAGAAAGCAGAAGTGCCAGGGAAAGGGCATGTCACTCGTAGACAAAAGTCGCCGCCTCTTGTTGGCCAAACCTTTCAAAGTTCAGACAAAATGGATTTTGTATATTGCTTAAAAGTAATCACCCCTCCCTGAGAAGGGGACTATGTTTCTTCCTCGGTTTCTCTTCAAGAGAGCCCACTGCTGTCACCCAACACATGCCTGGAGATCCCCGTGGCCAGACAAGTCCCCATGAAGTCAGTGTGTCTTCAGAGGCAGAAGAATCCATAGACAAAGTTCAGGCCATAAGGTCAAAGCGTTTTCAGGCTCAGCACATGATTGCTTCCTGCTCTCAGGGTGCTTAGTGTCAAACAGTCCCACTGAAATCAGCGGGTCTGCTCACATTCATACTCTTATTCACAGCTCCCCAAGATGTTCCATGCTCATGTCCTAATTTTAAAAGCCAAAGAAAAAATGTCATCAAAGCGGGGGTATGATTACAGAAGTGTAACGTGGAGGAGACAGTGGTGTAAGAAGGCAGCATCAGAGGAGTCCACTGAATTGTTAGTACAAGCAGCTGTTGAAAACAATTAAGAAAACAGCATGCTGCAGCATGCTACTGTCATGCTGACAGGCAGAGAAAATAGGGGCTGTTCAGCCTGGAGAAGAGAAGCTGTGTGGAGACCTCAGGCAGCTTCCAGTATCTGAAGGGGGCCTACAAGGATGCTGGAGAGGGACTCCTCATCAGGGACCGTAGCAATAGGACATGGAGTGATGGGTTCAAACTTAAACAGGGGAAGTTCAGGTTAGATATAAGGAACAAGTTCTTTATTGTGAGGGTGGCGAGGCACTGACGCAGGTTGCCCAAAGAAGTGTTCAAGGCCAGGTTGGACAGAGCCTTGGGCGACATGGTCTAGCGTGAGGTGTTCCTGCCCATGGCAGGGGAGTTAAAACTAGATGATCTTAAGGTCCTTTCCATCCCAAACCATTCTGTTTCTATGATGCTGTAAAACTCAAGTCCAACGGCAGTAAAATTAAAGAAAATTCAATGTTTAAGTCAATTATTATTCGTTAAAAATAAGACTGTGATAGAAACCATCGTGTTGCCTTCCCTGGGTTATCAGTCTGGGAGCTCCACCACCACAGAATACCCCAATTCAAATAAATATCACAGTTCAAAAACCCTTTTGCAAACTGCACAGATTCACTCTCCCAGAGAGGCTTTGGGAACCCAGGAGACAAAACAATGAATCAGAAGCAATCCTGCCTAAGAAGCCTCCCGGCTCATCTTTCTCTGACCTATTTGTGAAAATTCCCCAAAGAAGGAAGCTCCACAAGCTCCCCAGGTAGCCTGTTTCACTGTTCTTACAGGAGTGTTGCATCCAAACCAATTACCATGGCAGGTTTTGCAGCATCCCTCATCAGTGTGTTATGACTCTGTTGAACATGGATTTTGGCTGTTGTTTGAGGCTTTGTTTTTAATATTATAGAAGTTAACATAAAAAATTGTTAGGTGAAACTGAGTAAATATACTGATTGCATTAGTTTTATACTCCAGTACTTTTCATTTAAAAGTCATTTATTGGTATATCAGTGCCAGTAGCTGTTAATTTAGAATGTTTGTCTGAAAAGTAAGAGTTAATTTACTAACTTGTTCTGTTACTTCCATCTCCTGGGTGTGTTTCATTGGAGTCACCATGATGTCTCTCTTATAACCCATCCCTTACTTCAAGTTGTTGTACATACATACCAGTGTTAGATCCCATGCCAACTACTGGGAATTAAATGTGGATAATATTGATATTTTTGGTCTGCCCTTTGACTACCAAAGTGACAAACAGACTATAGAACCACATGTAAGTCACATTTTTATATTAAGCTATAATTGTGCTATACAAGGGAGTTCAGTAGGCTGGTCAAAAACTGTCCTAGGGCTGCTGTCCTGGATCAGAGCAGTGGTCCATCTAGCTCACTATCCTGTGTTTTTTTAGCACAGCAAGTCCTATGTACTTCAGAAGAAACCTTTTAAAATATCACACAGTTGTCAGATACAGATTGAACTAAGCTCTACATTAAATCTCAGTGTTATGCCTAATTTTTAAAGACTGGATTATCCCAAAAGAGTAAGATTTAGTGATAAACTGCTAAAATCTCAGATAGAAAAAAAAATTAAAATAGCTTTAATGTAGAAACTGATTTAGCAGTGATGGATAAAAAGAGTATTAGTGGAAGTTAGGTAGGCTCCAGCTGTCATCCTTTCTGATCTCAGATTCAGATCTAAAGAAGCATTTGCACTACTAACTGCTTCGTAGATATTGAAATCTCAGTGAAATCAGTAGGATCTTAACACCCAAATGGAAGCCAGGCACAGCCTTGCTACACCAGTTCATGGAAGTCTTATGTTCTACTTGGGCTTGGATAAATCCTGATTCAGAAAAGATTCATGCAGGTACCTGATTTTAAACACCAGCTTTACCGACACCACTGCAGTTCGGCAGAGTCCAGTTCTTTATAATCATAGAATCCCAGAATCCTATGGACGATGACTGAGCCCCCAGCAGATCCTAAGGGACGATTTCTATTCTTACTGTAAGATGTTTAATACCAAATCTTCACATTAAACAGACAAATAGTCTCAACTGTGATAATTCAGAGGTTTTTGATGAGTCACCACCCAAGAATGACTGCAGGCATCTCTCTTGTGGAACAGATCTGTCAGTGACACTACGCTGAGCTGAGCTGTACTAAGCAAACAGACACTTTCTGAAGCAGGATCAGTGAAAGGATCTCATTCATATCTGTCTCTGAACAATAACCATCTGCAACAAAGATTGGAAATTAGAGGTACCTAACTTCTGTGGTGGACTTCAGCTGCAGATTCACAGGCAGAAATGCAGTTCACTAGTGCACGTGTGCACTAGTAGTATAAACTCACACTGCTGTCAGCTCCAGTTTTAGATTTTGTTGAACTAATATAACCGTCTAATGCTGTTTGGTATGCTCCAGGTGATCCAGGAGATCTACTCAGGGCTGGATGCCATGGTACTGCATCCATAAGATGCCCAGATCCTCCCTGAGCAGTGTTAGAGGTTAAGCATGACCTCCTAAACTGACATCCCAGAACATCTTGAACCACATTTATGCAAGCTGTCCTGATTCAGTCACCTAACACAGGCACCAAGTGCTACCTGAGAGGCCTGTCTTCTGCTACAGTTCTGGAAGGGGACAGGTCTCCTTTAGGTCCTACACCGTATCTGCCAGCCCATGCAGGTGTGTTAAATGCACAGCATCTCAAATGGCACTCGATGCACACATGTGGACAAGTGATATACCTTTATCGTTCACACCAGGTTCTTTGTGATGACATGAATTGAATGATGGACATGTCTATTGCTATTTGTTGAGTATAAGGAGGCTCTAGATGACGAGCTCAGATACAGATATTAATGTTGTACACCTCTTCATCTGATAAGGTGAGAAATGCTCCAAGGACCACACTTCCTTATATTAAAGGGCTTTTCCTGGGGGGATTTTATTCTTCCTGTATAGAATCAAAACTATTAAACTTTCAGTGGTTCATTTAAGCTTTAATATTCTTAATCATAAAAAAAGTTGTGAATACCTTTCATTTGGCAGAATATTTTCTTACCTGTAAGGAATGCAACAGCGTGCTTCAGGAGTGAAAGTCTACAAATTTTTCACAACATATAGCATGAGAATTTACTAAAATAAGTTACAATCACGGTGAAAGAAAGTTGGAATTATTAGATCCCTTAAACTGTAGAACTAGATTAAGGAATGAACATAAATAGAATTACATGCCTCCTCACAGCCTCTGTCAATGGATATATCCAATCAAAGTGAATACAAGCTTGATAGGATCAAGGAAAATGTTATGAGTGGGGTGGCTAATTGTTGAATGGAAGGTTGGCAGTGGAACAAGTAATGACATCTCATCACTAGCTCATTAAAATGGGCATTTCAATGTTGAACTGAAATCTGTAAATAAATAATTTAAAACACTGGAACAAATTCTATATTCCAGGAAGTGAATTCCATGAAATTACCAAACTCTTATTGCAAGACCCACGTTTGATGTTTTGTGAGTGGGAGATGTTTTAAGAGGAACAATCCTTGAGTCATTAAGAGTATCACAAAAGCAGCTCACACTACGCTTTCTTTTATTTACTTATGTAAGTTTGACATGGGTCTTTATGTACTACAAATGTGTGTGTTTATGTACTCCCATGGGACAAGAGCTAATTTCCAAGGGGAATACCAAGTTAACCTTTGTTTAAATATAATCAATAACACTAACTTTACTGAGCAGAACCACAAAAAATGTAGAGAGATTCTTTTAGAATTCTTAAACCAGGAAGATACAGAGTTACCACCAAATCAAGTCAAACATAATTCCCTGAAAATGTGGAATCAAATAATACTTTTGCTTCCAGTTTTCATATCAGATTATAGTCCATGTATTTGATTAGTGTATGAGAATACCAAAAGATTTCTCAGTACATAGAAACTTACTGCTTTTAGCTATGTTCTGACAGAAAAATGGAATTAATTTGGTCCTTCCTAGAGGACTGGATCATCGAGTCCAACTCCCTGTCATGGCAGAACATGCACAACCATTTGCCACAGTTTAGCTAAGAGTATCCATTGATTGATTCCATCATCAACCAGGCACTGCTGAGAAGGACCTAAGAGTTACGTTGGACACCATCTGACTATGAGCTAGCAGTGTATTATCACAGGGAAAAAGAGCAAGCTGCATTAGTAGTTATATCTGAAGCAGCAAGACTCCCAATCAAGGGAAGTCATTATCCCTCTCTATCAAGTATTGGATTGCTGGGCCTGATTTCTGGCCTTCCAGTTGAACAAGGCATAGAACTTCAGGAACGAGACATAGGAGGAGATGCTGAGGGAAATGAACTTGCTCAGTTTGATCAAAAGGAGACTAAGGGATGATCTAACATACGTCAGCAGCTACCTGATGGGTAGTTACAAGGGTGACAAGCTTGGGAGGATCAGGTTGGACTGTGTTGCACAGTAGACAGAATGAGACAATGCTGCCCAGAGAGGTTGTGGCACCTCTCTCCTCAGAGGTTTTCAGGCTTAGACAGGCAAAGCCACAGCTGACCTGGACTAAAATAGCCCTGCTTTGAGAAGGACATTGCACTAGAGACCTCCAGAACTTCATGCCATCAACTTGCCTGTGACCCTCTGCTTCTATGGCTGCACAGCCAGACCATTCTTCCATCCTGATCCTCTGCCCAGCATAATGGTTGACGGGGGGCATGGTGACAGGAGCAGGAGCAGTAGAACCTATGAAAGAAAAACCTTTCTGCTTAGATCCAGGTTTCCCTTTGTACTGTTAAAAATGGTAACAACTCCCTTTGTATCGACAGCTTCCTTCCATTAGCATACACAGAAACAAAACCAATACAACCCTTCTTAAGTTGTTCGTCTCAATGGTTGCAAGTAATATAAGCTTGTAATATTTGTGTTTGGTTCTTTATCCAGTAAGAAAAGGCAGGGGAAGGACTGGCAATATGAGAAACAGCTGTTCTGGCATCAGTGAGAAGGCACCATGTAGTTTCAGTCTTTTCAGCAAATTTGCCTTTCTAGGAAAGTGTACCCAGTGACAGCTTGAAATTACGTCTTTGAAAGGGAAAAGTGACTGTAAGTACATGACATGAGAACAAGAACAATTAAACACTGTTCTTACCTCATTCACACCTGCAAAG
>NW_009924224.1:0-21076 GCF_000696875.1 Nestor notabilis | reverse complement strand
TTCCCTCTTTCCCCTTCCTCGTGTGAAATGTCTCCAGATACATATTAAAGCACGGTGCTCTCATGTGCCTGCTGCAAGACTCAGGGCAGCAAGCAAAGGCAGTTTGCAGTGTTCAGAAAACCTTATACTTCAGGTATCTGGCCCTTCTGACTCTGGCCCTTCATTGATGCTTAAAAGTCAATAGAAAGAGAGGCACATAGTATACACAGAGCACCATTCGAAACTGCAGTCTGGCCCAGTTATTTTGTAGGTGAATAGATTTCAGGCTTCAGGTGACAATAAAAATCACCCAATCCAACCTGCAGCATTTGCAGGAAAAAACGGGAATCTCCTTGTTGTTCCTGCAGGTATCAGCTAATCCAAGGTGGAGCTGTGTGGTAGCCCCTGCTTTCTTTTGAGTGCAGAAAGAGCAAGCGTCGGCAATGCACAATTGCTAGAGAGTAGTAAGTGCTCTGTTCTTAATCTCCCCCACATGTATGAGAAAGTAAACAAAAGCCAAGTAAAGAAAATGGGACACAGAGGACCATACTTTCAAAACGCAGCTCTTAAGCTGTCACCCATTACAAGCCACATGCACATTAGACCCATTTATGTCACATTTGCGCTTGCAGATTGAAGGCCTCTGGTACAATAACTGTTCATTTTACACCAGTAGAGCGTTGACACCTGAGGCCAACGTGGGCCCGTGAGGAGCAGAGGCAGATCTGTGAAAGCCAATTTCATAAGCATTAAACCAGATGCCACTGTTTATCAGGCACTTTCCCCTTGTTGTGTATGAGATGTTTGTCCATGCATTAGGAAGACAGTTCCTGCAGTTCTGATGGGTCAGTAAGCTTTTCCCCTACTGCAGCTATAGCACGTGCAGTGCAAAACAGGCAGCTGCACTGGAGAGGTGGGAAAGAAGCAAAACCACCTCTCCTGGTAGCAAACCATAGTCCTCACATGAAGCTCCAGCAGCTGCTTCACAGGCTGTTGAGAATGAATTACCACCATTTGCAACACAGGGTATTACAGTAAAATGGCTTCAGTTTCAGGAATCTTTAGTACATCAGGCTGTAATTCATGGCAGTTCAGCTGCTGCTGCATGGATGGCTGAGCCATCCCTGCAAAAAGTGGTGGGAGTCATTCCAACTGTTTGAAAATAAGCTGGACACCAGAAAGGCCAGCTCTGCCCTATCCCAAAAGGACATGGTGAAACATCTTCCTACACAAATTCACATTTCAGACACAGAAAATCACTGGGGGAAAAAAAACCACCAAAACAGAGATTTATATTGACAAACAAAGGAAAATAAGTAACAGCCATGATCGGAGTTACCAGGTCTGTACATGTCCCAGATGGCAGAAGGCACAGCCTATCTGCATTACAGGAAAAAGTACTTGGAGTACAGATATTTTAAGTGGAAATCTTAGACCATGGAAAGAGCAGTGTTGGCCATATTTTGCCCATTAAGCTCAGTGAAGTGCTCTGGGATAAGGAAATGAGTGAGAGAATCCCTGGCCAGATTCCACCTTGGCTTCTATCTACTGCAACCAACCTCACAGCTAATCCTTGCGCACCCCTCGCTCTATCAGAGCATTTACTAAATAACTTTAAGTACATAATTATCCCACTCCCATTTAGGCATTAAACAAACACTCAAGCTTTGCTGGAACAGAGCCCCTAGTGAGTAAGAATACTCATGGTTATAGCAGTAGCCAACAAAATCAGTTTGCAGCTGGGTCCCTCACATGAAGGACTCTTGTTTAGAATGAGACCAGGAGTAAAGTTTGCTCAGGTCCCAGGCACAATGGTGGGATTCAGTTCACCCACGGCAGATATTTTCAATAGAGTTGTTGACATCTGCTTATCACCTTCAACTCCTTTTATAGGAAGTAGAGAGAGATAATGTGTTCTTGAACTGTTCTTCATCTGATGTCTCTAGAGATCTGTGTGGGGGATTCATCGTACAACCCGTTGAGTAGTATTCAGTTGATTATATAGGAGACAGCTCAGTGTAGACGCATTGTCTTTACTGCATGAACACTAGACCTGTCTGCAAAAGGCAGGGAATGTCCATCCCCCCAGCTCCTAACAGCGGAGCTGAGACCCAATCCGCCTGTGAGGGTCAATGAGGAGCCCTGGCCTGGCGCAGTAAAACTGGAGCTGTCACACTGCTTTCTGGGGAGCAACCTGAGCAAAAATCCCTGTCTCTCAGTAAAAGCCACTCTGAAGCTCAAGGGAAGCCAGTGAGCTAATCCTGGCCCTAGATGTGCAAGGCAACTGCTCCACAAGAGGGCCCCCAGACGACAGCACAGACTTGGAGATACCTCTGCCCCTTTGTACTGCCCACCCAGTGCTGAGATGGAAACCCACTTACCTGTCTCCTTTTCCCAGCCCTTAGGCCTGTGGCAGTCCCAGAAACTGCTTCCCCTAGTCCCATCTGACAGAGAAATGCTAAGGGAAAAGACATCCCAACAGCACTGAGTGTATAATGGTCAAAGTAATCACTTACTCCTCGGGACACCCACACCTCAAATTAGCCCGTGAGCGAGGGTGGTAAACCAACCAGCAGCCCCATCCATTAGCTAGGATGCAGTGCCTGATGCAGTACCAATGCCCTGAGAGATGCAAAAAGCAGCCAAGAAAAGAAGTGTTTAGCCATGGTTTTCCTACAGCCCAAGGATTGCTTCTGTGATTGCCAGGGCTCCGAGCTGGAGACGACTGAGCCAGACATGTATATCCAAAGCCTGAGTGGCAGCGTGACTGAAGGGCATGCCCCAACGGGAATGCTTGGCAGCCCTAAACAGATATAACATTAACGTTGGCAATCTTGTGGGTTTAATCCATCAAACTCTGTTGAGTTTCTGCTTTCAGATGATTTTATTCTAACTCTTGTGTTTACCTTTCTCCACTGAAGTTGTTTTATTCTAAGATAGTTTACCATTCTTGCAGATTCTGTCCCCCGAGCACAGCTTGGATCCCCTTGGGTATGGTAATATGCCCACTGTAAAAGTCAAAGTGTAAATAGCTAAGGCAGAGAGCACTACTGCTTTCTCTTCTGATGGCTGGAGACCTGATGTCCAAAGAGACCCACTAGCCAGTGTCGCATGTGAAGTCTGCAGCTGCAGTTCTAACCCATGCCTCCTGCGCTTTACCCTCATGGCATCCTAACTAGAGCATGGGTTCTACTCAGCTTACAAGGTTTTGTGGCTGTTGGTGAAAGAGCTGAGTGTCCAGGTGGGACCTGTGATGCCAGCTTGGGCTGCACTGGAGTTATGGTGCTTTAATCAGATGTGGATGCGGCTGTGGTGTGTCCACTAGAAACTGGTTCCATCCTGGTTATAAGACCTTTCATCAAGTCGTGCTGAACACCCTCAATGCAGATTATTTAATAGCTGCTGGGCTTAGATGTAATCTAGCTCAGAGGCTGTGGAGATGCTGTCCAAGCAGTTCACAAAGCTTGTGCAGGGAAGCAGATACTGTGTTATCCTCAGGGTAATGCAGCTTTTACTCCACGTCCCAAATAGCTGCAAACAGAGGTGATGAAAGACTTCTGGAGAGCAAGTGCTCCACTGACGACTTCCAGGTATCTTCCCAGTGAGCAGGGAGGCCCATACTGAGCATCAAGAGCACATGTGAACAGCTGCCATGGAAGGAAACCATTCAAGTTATGAGGTTTGTTTTCAATTCTTTCCCCAAACTCAGCTCCATATGTTGCTACATTTTTCCAGCCTCTGAAAAGTGATTCATGTGGCATGTTGCCTAACATTGCACAAAGTGTGCCCATATGAGGCCTTGCAAGTGTGGGAAGAGCTCTGCACTCAGGCAGGTCCCACCTCTGCAAGGGCAGGCAGGACTGCCATCACTGCCCATAATGCTCCTTCTCCTCTTCAGCTAAATCCCACAGAGCTCATGCATTTCCCAATCTGCAGTGCCTCATGGCAAACCCTGTTTGAAGTTCCTGTCCTTTCTGCAGCTCTGGTCGTGCTGTTGCGTGCAGTTGAGGGAAGACACTGTAACTCTGGCAGCCAACTCTGTCCTCTTGGCCATGAACATCCTGCAAATAACCCTCTGGTGTCTTTGGCCCAGCACCACGCCTGATGCTCCCACATAGATCTCTTTGTCCAAGATTTACAGAGCAACACGATGTAAACAGTATCTCCTATCCGGAAATGTAATTGCAAACTCTCAATTGATTTTGTGCCAAAAAGATATACCATAAAATTCAAGCAGGCTATTAATGAGAAAGATGTTAGCAATAAAAACCCATATAAGTCTGCACATAAACATGAGTGAGCATTATGAGAGTGGGAGACAGACATGCAAACCCTGCATGCTGTTTACTAGGGGTGATTTTGCTAACATTTGGAGCTCTGGTGTAATAACCTTTCACATAAATACTGCAAGATTCCACTACATAATTATTCCATCTTGAATGTCATCATCTGTACTTTCTCCCAGAATACAAGTGGTTTGGATAATTGGAGGGAATATTTGGGACTCGATTGCTCAGTACCTCGTTCAATTGCTTTTACAGCAGCATGAGCATATGTTGAAGGTATGTCAGCTCCAGGGGAGGCAAAGAGACTGAACGAATTTGATCCCCACTAACATCACACCCTGGAGGGTGGAGGGAATGCAGTGCAAAGCTGGCTGAACCTGCACCTAAGTTAAACCATGCCTGAGCTAGTAAAAACCTGCTTTCTGTGGTGAGGTGGTGGGCACTCTGGACAAGGATGGCAGTGGATGTTGTACCCCTCGACTTTCTCAAGGCTTTTGGCGCAGTCTCCCTTTGTGTCTCTATCATCAGATTGGTGCAATACGGGCTGACTAAGAGGACAATAAGCTGGGTGGAAAACCAGCTGTGCCACCAGGCTGAAGGAGGTGTCACCAGCAGTGCAAAGCCCAGCTGGAAGCCAGGAACTGGTGGTGTCCTTCAGACCAGCCCTGGGATCAGTGCTGTTTTTTGTCTCCCCTAATGGCCTGTGTGACCAGACTGAGTAATCTCCAGCAATTTCCAAAGGCTGTAAACACCAGACCAGGGAGTCAGATACACTGGAGAGCAGGATGCTGCTCAGAGGGACCTAGAGAGGCTGGAACTGGGCTGACCTGTGGGACCTGAAGGTAAGGGGTTTTCTCATCTCAGCTTTTCTCACCGTTTGAGTGGGAAATGGCTGAGATGATGTGGTTCTGCAGATTAACTGGACACCTTACAATGGTCTTACAGAGGGATCCAGGCACAGTTTAGGAACATGATATGGGTGCCAAGAACAAATTGTATTGTCAGCTACAGCTCTCAAATGTCCCTGTATTTCGTAGGATCTTAAAATCATAAAATCACCTAGGTTGGAAAAGACCTTTAAGATCATCAAGTCCAACCTTTGCCCCAGGACTGCCAAGTCCACCACTAACCCATGCCACTAAGGACCCCATCTACACAGTTTTTGAACACTTCTAGTGACGGAGATTCCACCACTGCCCTGGGCAGCCTGTTCCAATGACTGATCACCATCTCTGTGAAGAAATTGCTCCTAATATCCAATCTAAACCTCCCCTGGCACAGCTTGAGGCCATTACCTCTTGTCCTATCACTCACTACTTGGGAAAAGAGATCAGCCACCTCCTCTCTCCATCCTTCTTTCAGGTAATTGTTCGACTATGTTCTGCCCTTGTTGAATACTTTGAGAAAGAAGCTCTGAGAGGATAATAGTTGCAAGAATCACCCAATGTATTTCAGTATGAGACTGCACTTATAATGTCTTAGAGAAGCATCAAAACCTGCTTAAATTAGCTGCTTCACTGTGCAGGTGAGACAAGTGGCAAACTAAGCAAAGAGCTAGCAGAGACCTCCAACAGTGCCCTTACCAGACATACCACATAGCTCTGTCCACCAGCTATCAAGCTCTGCCCTAGAAACTGATATATGTTCACAGCCCCTTACTCCTCCAGACAGGTAGGACCTATGTAACTCCAGGGCCTGGTGTCACAGCAGCTTCAGAAGTGTCAGTGGCAGCCCAGGATGGTACACCTCTTTACAGAGAAGGTATTCCAGTAGCAAGAAACTAAGAGTGATTTGCCATAAATATTTAAGATAAGGTTATTTTTGGAGCCCAGTTCTCCGAGGTCCTGTCCCAAAACTTTATCTTCACTGTTAAGCTGCAAAGGAAGCTAAAAAGCCACTAACCTCCACCAGCTCTATCCCTACACCATGACTGTGACATACCTGTAAAAAGAGTATTGTCCTTTAATAAGAAATTTTATCTCGACCAACTAAAAATACCTGTCTCTGAGATGCATCTTTAAAGCCAGGTATTTTTAAATGCTTCCTAGAGGGATGTGCTAAAGCTGTAGTATGATCTGAAAGTTTATAGAGGTATAAACAAAGAAGATATAAGATCCACCCCTAAAATTCAAGCAGCAAAATACAACTGGGTTAGCCACTGCTGACTCAGACTGTGCACTGTTCACAAGAGCCAGAATTTCATCCCCAGCAGCAGGACTGCTCAGTGAACATATTGTCTGCGAAACATGCACTGAAAAGTCCAAGTCAAAGATCAGCTATTTTGGAATTGTTAAAGTGAAAAGTAAAGCTTTATTATAGGAAAAGTGCTAGGAGACTTCCTCACACACATTCATCTCTCAGAGCAGCTACAAGGAGGTGATTCAAATTTTCCATCCTCACATTAATCGTAGCAGCACCTGTAGTCCCAGCAAAAAGGAAAGCCAGACTGAAGCAGGCACTCTGCATGCGTTCAATAAAGGAGACAGGCTGTTTTCTGGGAGTCTACAATGAAGCAGATAGCAGAAATAAATAGATAAGCTTTGAAACAGAAAGCAGCATAGAAAGCATCAGGCAAAATTGTAACGCTTTGAGTAAGCTGTGGATGTGTGGAAATCACTTTCTAACTGACACTTTTCTCAAACCCAAACCACACCACTTGCCTTCAAGCGGACAGAGCAGTATCACAAAAACCTTCAGTACATTCAGCACAAGCTTGACAGCTACCAATTAGCCCAACCATTAACTGAACAGTTCAGGGAAGAAGAAAGGGCTGGAGCATCATGATCCTCACTGATATTGTGCTGATTAAACTCTTCCTGTAAATCACGTCTAGGTTGCCTACAGGCCTTCTTGCCTGCTGTTTAAAGCTTTTTTGTTGTTTTTCAATTCTAAGAGAAAAATATTCTGATGATCTTAGAATTTTTAAATACTAAATATTCCTTTTTCTATAACACTAATGAGGGTCTCCAACTCACACATAACAACAAAACAAAGCAGGTTTGGTGAAGAGACACCTGGTTTTACGCCATTTGCTCTACTAGGCTGAGGCTTGCATTCACCTTCTGAGGTCAATGAGAGCTCTCTTGATGGGTCTCACTGCACACAGCTTTATAAAACAAGGGTGTCTTCAATCTTAGTTTTGAAAAATCTGTATTGCTGAGTCCTGGGTTCACTTTGTCACACTGCTTTATACATCCACATGCAAAGCCTTGCATTCAAGTTCTCCAGCTTCTGAACAGCAGTTATGAAGACCTGGCAGCAGACTGCACTTGTACTTTGAGCAGAAGAAGGTATCATAAGAAAGAAGGGAGAGTAGATGAGGGAGTAATTCACATTCCTCTATTTTCTCTTTTAGGACTACAGAAAGCAGAGGAATAGGAAAAAACTTGAAAGGAAAAGAATCCATTTTAGAAGGAAAGAATATTTCTCAGAGAAAGAGTAGAGGTACTCAGAACAGAAGAGGGTGTGAGAAGAGAGCACGCAGCACACAGGACCAGGGTATATCTCCTTGGCCAAATGCCCATTCCACAACGGGTCTGCAAAGTGGCACACGGTGCACTGCAGAGTGTATTCTGGGCATTCCCCACAGGTACCAGCTGGGTCTCCTGCAGCAGTTCCAAGAGCATCCCAACTGTCCATCCAGGGAGTACAGAGTCAACACACTTATTCCTAAAGCACACTCTTTTCTACCTTGTAAATGTACTCAGACATGCCAGAAAGAGGTCAGAGCCTCTTGTCACTTCAAGTCCCTCAAGACGAATATAACATGCTCCAGGATGGCTCATCAAGCCAGTGGATGCAATACTACCAGCTTGGCAGTAGCACATAAAATGTAGGAATAATACTGGGAGCTTACAGATTAGCATCCATGACATTGTTTCTAGAAGTGCTATAAGTTTACCACCATCACCAGGTTTCAAAGGGAACTGACAGCTCTAAGTGCTTTTTGAAAAACACAGTATAGGATTTTAATACGCTTTTGCTGATTCAGAGCATGTGAAGATCTCTCACCATTAAATGGATGGGGAAGAGATTGCTACCAGTTCAGTGTTTTGGCAGAAAAGCAGAAAACTAGATTAAAAGATATAAATCAAGACTTTATTACAAAAGAAAGTCTTCAGAACAAAACCCCCCAAAACTGTATCATTTTAGAGAAGCTGGTCACTAGGAAAGGACATTGTTTTCTTTCCTTTTTTAAGCTATTAAAAATGGATGAAAATGTGCACACAGCCCTCCAGCAGCTCCCAGCCTGCCTACCCTCTGGGGTTCATTTGGAAAAATGTGCTTGGAAAACATCTACAAAAATGTTGGCAACTGTGTATCAGCTTTTCCCCAAAAGACCTAATGGGCTTTTATTATCCAAACAGATCAGATGGCTCGGAAAATCCACATCTGTACCAAGCTGCCAAATGGGAAATGAGATCAAAATGTGAAACTAAGAACTTCCGATAGCTCCTTCGTAAGTGACATTAAAACCAGACAAAGGAGAAGGATTTTTGGCTTCTCTGTTCCTCCACATTCCCCTAGCTCCTGAAGCCCCAGCAGAAGGAGGCTGTTAATGACGGAGCAAGCTCCCCACAGGGCCAGCAAATCCCTTCCCAGCTGAGTACACAGGGGAGGAATGAAGAGCTTCCACCCTTTGCGATGGTCTCAGCTACCACCATTATGCTCAAACAGACAAATTAATTCTTGCAGCCCAGAGAGGAAAATAACAACAAAAGCACTTTCCACCAGTAGTTTTTAAACCAGAAATAATACTTCTAATAGACAGCCTGTTTTCACTAATTCAGAGATTCCTTCTTTAAATACAACATCGGGGTTTATTAGAAGGAATGTTAAGATTAAACTCAGCACACAAGTTTCTCTGCTTATAGTCTTTTCATCGTTACCCCACTGGACAATACAAAAAAGATTGCACACTTTCTCTTTGCTCTGGCAGTGACTGCTGTTATTATTTTCCACCCTTTCTGTGGATGCTGCCAGTTGAACATGGAAAGACACCCAAATGGAGAAAATCGACAGGAGAAAAGGCCTGAAGGAGTGAAGGTCACCTTGCGTCACTTAAAGTTGCTAAGATTAGCTCATTTGAACTCGTAAGGAGTTGGGAGATGTGGTGTTTGGAGGTAAACCCAGCTTTTTCTTCAGTGATACAGTTCATTCACTATAATACAGTTTCCACCAGGATGAATTTGAGGTTAGCTGTAGTCTTCCTGGTTTCTGTTGTTGGGTTATAGCACAGAGTGCTCACTGCAAACCTGCACTTTTCCTCAGCACTCAAGAAGGCGGGTCCTAACTCTGAATCCCCAAAAATATAACCAGAGATACCATTTCTGGGATACAAAAATGAATTAGACACATGCAGCCCAGGACAACAAAAAACAATGCGAAGTGGGAGGATTTTTTTTTGTGTGAATAACTGATTACTCAGATGGAAAAGCCTCATTAAAGGAATATAAAACTAACCAGATTCACATAATTATTCAGATCTGCAAAAGCCAAGACAGTCCTGAGATAAGCTTTCTATATAGTTGTTCTCTGATACGTAGCTGTGATAAAGCACTTGGACTGAATCATCACTTTATTCCCAGAGCCAGATAGTGGGACATACCGTTGCACAAATATTTATCTTCACCCACTTATCAGCAGCAAAGCCAATAAATGCTTGATGCATTCTTCATCCCCCTCTCCTAGAGTCTGGATATTTCAGGGAATGTTAATAGCAACTGGCAGGCTTGTAGCCCAGCTATAGAAATGATACAAATGTCATGTTTGTACCTCACCCCAGTGCTGGGGGATGCTTTGGCAAAGAGGGAACTTGTAGGTGTAAAACTTGCCTACTAAAATCCAGGCAGACACATCCAAACTACACTGTGGAGGCAACAGACAACATCTAATCAAGCTGGACTTGAACCTCTCTCTGGACTGAGCTGCACAAGGCTCCCCAGCCTTATCCATCCCTTTAGTGATCTAAAGATAAGGTGCATCAGCCTACAAATTGTACTCATGTGCTTTATGCAGAATTTCACATGGCCTCTGTGTTGTCGTTATATGACTTCTGATGTGTAAGTTCAGCGTATAGCCAGTGCATAGGGCTAGTTTGTCATTTTATCTGAGATTTCGCTCCTGCCCCACTGGAGTCATGAGATATTTGCCATTTTGCTTCACTAGGACCAGGATTTCAGGCAAAGTGCCTATGAAAGTAGGCAAAGACACTTTAAACGGCAGGCAAGAAGGCTGTTACAGGCAACCTAGATGTGATTTACTGAAAGACTTTAATCAGCACAGTATCGATGGAGATCATGATGCTCTAGTTTCCCAAACCTCCAAGCTGAGAACCTACCAGTGGTAAGCAATCAGGACTGGGCAAGAGCACTGCTAAGGGCCCTCCTCAAACCTCTCATGCACATCCATGCTCAGAAAACATTTCTTCTAACCCTGGCACACATCACTAGCTAAACCAACAGGACATTCCCTCCTAACCATCCTGTTGTTTCTTATCTTCAGCATCAGCTCCATCATCTTTTAACTTCTCTCCATCAATTAAACCACAAAAATCCACTTTGACATGAGCTTAAATGTTTCAACTGCACAAAATTTAGATGAAATTCAGGACCACCTTCTCAGCCTGCAAGATCCACTGCTGCACTCTCAGCGTTTTCTCTGTCCATATTGTGCCAGATGAAGGAAACCAGGAGTCCCACCACTGCCTGCATTTCTTACTAACTGGTTCACTGCAGGGTTTTTTCTGTAGTCTGAGTTTTTCATCATGGTTTCTTACCCCAGTCTCACACTAAGGTGATCACAAAGGTTTCAAGTGATGGTGACCCCATGCATGGCGAGGTCGAGAGAGCTTGTATCCACCCACAACCTGCTGAGTCAGCATTGTTGCATCCCAAAGAAGCCGCTTGCAGAACTCGGCTCTGATTTCAGCTGAGGCCTCTGGGTCTTCTCATAAGTCACATATTTCTCCACGTATGATCTGCTGGGACCACAGATGAAGGTGGACTGGCTGCATTAGGCATCTGTTTTCCATTGCAGCCAAGCTGGTTTGCAATCACTTGTCTCTACTGCTGAAGCATTAGTGTTTTACCATCAGCTTCAATGGGAATCGCTCTGCCAGAGAAGCAGATGAGGCAGTCACCACCCTGCCCCCTTTTTTCTATTTTTTTAATTTACAGTACACACAAATATTAACATGTCATCCTGATGGAGCCTTGTTTACTGGCGCAGCGCCAGCCCCGCTGCAGTGCCTCCTGCTCGGCAGCCTAATCTCCTCAAGTTTGAGAGATGCAGGCCAAATCTCTTAGCAACATTAAATCTCATTCAATTAACTTTCTTGGGGAAAAGTTATTTTGTTACTACCATTTGCCAGTCTGCCCTATATAATATGCTGTCCAGTAGCTAGGCCATTCAGCCTTTTAGATGTGGCAAGGAGACACAGCATGCTCCAGTGCAGGAGCATGGCTAGACTGGATGTCCTGAGCTCCAGAATGTCCTGAGCTCCAACCGATTAGCCAAAAATCACACCAAGTCGTATCACAGAATCACAGAATCACAGAATGGTTTGGGTTGGAAGGGACCTTCAAGGTCATTTGGTTCCCACCCCCTGCCATGGGCAGGGACACCTTCAGCTAGACCAGGTTGCTCTGAGCACCGTCCAACCTGGCCCTGACTGGGCCATCCACAACTGCTCTTGGCAACCTGCTCCAGTGTCTCGCCACCCTTACAAAAAGAATTTCTTCCTAAAGTCTAATCTAAATTTACCCATTTACAGTTTAAAGCCATCCCCCCTTGTCCTGTCACTACCTGTCCTTGTAAAAAGTACCTCTCCAGCTTTCCTGTAGGCTCCCTTTAGGTACTGGAAGGCTGCTCAGAAAGGTCCACAGTGGCAACAGGTCCAAGCCACCGCCTGGGTTTTAATGCCTTCTCTTGGTGCCACTTGTGGTCTGCACCCAGCTGAGACAACTGCTCCAAGCATCGTCACTCCCTCTTTGGATTAATGTTATCCCTGGCTTGAGAGATGTTTATGCAGCAACCACCAAAGACAAGTACCAACACATCATGGCCCTGAATCCAGGTCTGTGAAGTATCCTGCCCACACTGAGCGTACAAATGTATGTCTCCATCTGTCACTGCTCTATGAATAAAAGGCCATTATTGCCCCCAGGGGGATTTCTTTTGTACCTCTAACAAAGCAGGGAAGTGGTGTATGAAGGTGTCTTCAAGGTCCCCAAAGAAGAAAATAAAATTGCTGCTGAGCTCAACTAGAAGATGCTGGCTGATGTACGCACTGGGAAGTGGTGGGTTAACATCGTAGGCCTTTTTTATGTGTGATTTTAAACAGTACTTACACTTAGCTGCAACACATAAATCTTTAACTACACATGTACGATGTTAAAGGGAAATTAGTTTAGTCCAAATTCATTTTCTTTCCAGAACTAGTCAAAATCAACTAAAGAAGCAGTAATTTGTTTTCACCACACAGCAGGTGGCATTATATCCTTCATTAAATCATCCACATATGACTAATATTAATCTTCATTTGTATCACTATCCATCAAATTCAGTATCCATCACACCATCCTTAGCATACCATTTATTTTTAAATGCATTTCATTAATGTGTTAAGACATAAGTAAAAGCAGCGAATAGGACCTGGACAGGGAAAGATGCTTCTCCCACATCCCCTCCAGACAGTAGATCCCAGCACTTCTATGAAGCATTGCAGCATTAAGGAAATCATTAATAAAATCTCCAAACTGATGCAAATAAATTCAATAGGTTGGGGAAGAGGGATCCCTAATCTTTATATTCTTTAATACTGAAAAGAGTGGTTCTGAAACCAGATGGGCATTTACAGTTCACTGCCAGCATGCTCATGCCTTTACAAATATACATGCCTTTATCAGTTACCCTGTTGGTGTGTTCCATCCCTGCCTTTTCCAAGCTTCCCCCTGTCTTCCCACCTATTGCAACTTCTAGCTCCCCTCCTGTCTGCTCAGCCCTGGATGAAACACAGTTGTTGGCAGCATGATGTTAAATTTAATTTGTGTCTTGTAATGTAAATGTACCCAGAGGTTGAAAAAGAGACACGTGTTTTTTATAAATCAGATTTTACATACAGTATCATTTTTTCCCCCAGACACTCTCAGATTGCAGGAAAATCAGTATTTTACAGGCAGCACATGAGCTGAGTTTAACCATCTCTGCTGAAAAGTGCCACCATAGATTTGTCACTGAAAGAGGGTGACATTTAAGGTGGCTACTGTGACAAAAGATTTTGCACTGAGAGAGCTCCATTTCTGGGATTTTTAAGATCAGAAAAAAACATTTGCCTTTAGTTGCAGTAAATACACATAACCTAACCTGTAATTTAGCATGTTCTCCTACAGCTAGCTTTGGAAATCCAGCTTTCCAAAACTTACAGGAGTTACTACTAGCATAGCCTTGCAGCAAAACAAAATCCTGGGGCTACCCCAACATGCAGGGGAAATCTATGTACTGAGGATGTAAGGGCAGATCTCTTACTAAGAAGGTGATGGGGACTCCTGGCTGAGCCCTGGCTGGATAAAGACTCCAGTTTGTTTCTGTAAAAGCAGGAAAATTCCTATTGCCACTTCAGAGATCCAGGACAGTCTTACAAACATTTACCATGACATGTAGTGCCCCAACCTGAGCCTTTCTGCTGGTGCCAGCGATGGGGTGAACAATGGGTGGCATAGCTAAACCAATGGGTTTAAACTCAGGGAACTGAACATGGGTTCCTTGTGTGGAGACAACAAACCACTCAATATCAGTGCTGGTATTGATTTTTATGAATGCTTGGCCACAGCCAAAGCCACTGAAGAACTTGATCTCCAGTTTCCCCAAGCCCAAATTTCCCAGCAGTAATTAGAATAACCATAGGGGCTGATAATATGATCATCCTGTAAAGCTTACGAAGTTAATTTTCTAAGTACCTTGACAGCATGATATGGATGGAGCTACGGAAGTATTGTTATTTCTGAGCATGCACAGCAGGGACTGGTAAACTGAATTTTCACCTTCAGAAAAGAGAAGATTTTAATCTTCTCACATTCAACCTGCCCAGGGTAAACATGCTTCTATCCTCCCACTGTTAAAATATGTTGCCATAAGTGTTTAGTGTAACATTTGACCTGTTTCTCTTGAATCTTCCTAGATTATGGTCAAGCCATTTGCACTTCAATAGTTTGGGAGCTGCACTGCATTTTGTGGGGTTGGAAAGCAGCTCAGTTGTAAAAACTTGCTGGAGGCTGTAAAATGGCATAAAAAGACTAAGCCAGGGAGTGTTTTTAAAGCCAGTTTGGAGGGAGAAAGTAACTTACTTGATTTCTTCCCCACATACACACCACCTTTTTCTTGTAAGCCTAAAAGATCATGGAGGTCTTCGAGGTTTTCTCTCTGCAATCGCTTAAATACAAAGCTGCAGCAACCATTTGCCAGCTTTCTTCCTTGACAGGTAAAGCAGAGAGTCCTCAGTGCAAAATGAAGTGGCCTGATTTGTAATATACTGGGGCTATATCGATTATTTATATATGTTCAAAAAGGGACAGGGGAGGAATAGGTGTGTGAGGACTGTACACCTTATGCATCAGCTCCACCATAAGGGACAGAGGAACCTACAGCAGCTAAAGACTGTGTGCTTTTCTATCACCATACAGATCTTGGCAGAGCAGACTCCCTGTGGTCCCCTATACCTCACCATCATATAAAAGTTTCCACAGTCTTAATACCTGAAAGTCTAAATCTATGAAAGTCTAATACTTGCCCTCTGCACAGTGTGCCACTTGAGGAAATGCATCATTTTTCCCAGATTCTCTCCTCTCCTTCCCAAAACACCTCTCAGCTTTGTTATGTCATTTAATAGGCACATATAACCAAACTAGGCTGCTTGTTAACTTTCCCAAGAGAGGTGGCAAATTCTACCACAAGTCCACTTAGAACTGCCAAATATCCCCATCAGTTCAGTTTGCATCACCAGTCTAAAGATGCTATATTCTAACGTAAGGGACAGATAAAGACATTCTGAAATACATACTAAAGTACAGATAAATATACAAGCTGTCTCAGTGAATTAGTTACATGTGCGAATAGCTTCCTGGAAGAGCAGGCTCAGTTTGATGATTAAAATGTGATCCAAAATCCACAGGAATCACAAAAAAAAGAGGGGAGGGGGAAGAAAAAATCCCCTACTTTGAACTAGGGGCTCTGAACCAGGTCTTTGGATAATTGGAAATGGATAACACTGGATATGACACTTGCTAGGTGGTCTTTGGTCACTAATCCCCTCCAGTTGTCCACAAAGACTTGCGACAGTTGTCACCCTTCACACCAGGCTCAGCGGGGAGGTGAGATGAATGCCTCCCAAAGCCAAACCACCCACCCCCAGCCCTGTTATCTTCCAGATGGGGTTCAGGCTAAGCCACTGCTGAGCATAGGCAAGGTATGCCTTGCCACTGGCCATGCAGTACCTGCCTCCAAACAGGAAAAAGAGAGTTTGGTCTCCAGCACTTCCAATCTGCAGATACACAGGAGGGAGGGAAAGAAAAAAGTCTTAAAAATTCCAAGGATTTCTATTGAAGAAGTACCATAAACTGGTGGAAAAGACTTCTCAAAGAAAGCCTAAGGTGAGAAATACTTGATTTCTCAGGTAGACGCGCCCCCAGCCCTAGCACAGAAGTCCTGTAAAAAGCTCCAGAGAGGGCTTTAGCTCGTCTGCTCCAGGACAAATCCCATCAGCTTGTAGCAGAGATCCCACTTTTGTTAATACAGAAGCTGCTTTTCATTCCTCCTGCCAAAGCAGCCTGGCCTGCCTGGTCCCGCAGTGAGGTCATAACTCAGGGTTGATCACATCACAGCACGTTGCCATGGCAATGCTTGAACTGTCACAAAGGATGTGCGCTGTGATTTCACAGCAGATGGGCTGTGAGGGAGGAAGCCCTCATTTAAATTTTAAAAATTGCTTTAGTAATTAGCAAGAGCAATAGAAAAAGACATTAAAAAGAAAAGAAAAATCCCCTCAACAAAGGTTACAGATTCACGTGGGATCTGCAGGTTGTCCACAGGGGAGGACAGCCAAGCTGCTGCTTGAGTTCACCCAGCTCTTGGGGTCGATGAAGGATCCATAAAAGTCTGCAGCCTGCCCAGCTGCAGGAGGCCCGGTGCAGTGGTGGGTGATGGAAGCCCCCCTGAACATCAGTGCATTTCAAAGCACAGTGCTGGGCCAGCGGCCCTTCTCAAGGACCTGCTAGAAATGGCAGAGGGCAGGCAGAGGGTGCCGCAGGCTTTATTAAATCACGATCTGCTCAGCAGAAGGGGAGGGCAGTGGCCCAGCTTCAGAAGTTTTTAACAAGGAGCTGGTTTAGGTACTTCTATGGCCCTCCTAAATACAGCATGTGAGGAGCCGAGTTACACGGGTATGCTTCACTTGCATCCTGTCAGGGACATGGTGAAGTGTTACCCCTCAAAGGTGAGAGTGAAACCCTTTGGCCCCTTAATTCTCAGTACTGACCATCCACAATGGCCTTGCCCTGTATCCTCAGCATGTCTCTCACAGAGCAATAGCCCAGTCACACCTACTGCCCCTCAACTTGGGAACTGAGATCAACAGCAAACAACAGAAGCAGAGCCCGTGGTGTCAAGCTTTCCAGATAGACATAGTGCAGCCCTGCTACCTCCTCGGGTTTCTCCACCCCCAGCAGAGGTGACCTGGAGGAAGAAAAGCCTCAGGTCCTCATCCTCACAGCCACCATGGCTTGTTGCAGAGACACCAGAGTCCTCTGGCTCACTGCAGCAGCTCTCTTCCACTTCACAGCAGCTCAGCAACCTCAAGGCAGAATTAGATCTCTCTCCCCTCTGCCTGCAGCAGTCAATGCACGTGGTGTTTCAGGGACCTTGGGCTGAATCCTCATATTTAACGGGGAGAGCAGACTTCAATTCAGCATGTTCCTCGTTTGTTCAGTGACTAACTGTTGATCTCTCTAAGAATAAGCCAGATGGTTCCCGTGATAAGCGATCAGCTCTCCTGGAGTTTTTGAAACAGAAAAAGACAGATGCCTGCATGCCTCTTGCCAGGACCCATCTTAAGCTCAGGCAATGAGTGCAAACGCTTAGGGAAGTTGTGTTCAGGGGATTCACTCCATCCAGGCTTAAAAACTAATCTTCCCCATCAGCCCTGTATCCTGAAGGGGAGGCATCCTGCCTTCTTACAGCTTCCCCCAGCTTAAGGGCACTACAAATCATAAGGTCAGCCCTTATGATTAGATCAGACTTTGATATTGCTTTGCTCTTCTGTGCATTTATACTAACATCTCATTTTGCAGACAGCACATCTGATCGGTTCTTTCTACCTGAGCTTGCATTTGCACACCCCAGTGACTGAGAACGCTGATGGGATCGACAAAGAGCTTTACCAAAGGAGAAAGCTTGATCTGGGGAGTTGTTTTGAGGGGGTGAAAAAAAACAAAACACAGTTTGGGGACTGAGTGGCAAACACACACGTATAAAGAGCTTTGTTTCTCTGCAACAACATATGCTGACCACCAGCCAAGCACTGATTTCTGCCCTCAGCTAAGAGATCAAGATCTCCACAGAAGAGGGATAAAAAAAGTAGCAGTGCTTTATCTGCTGAGTTCTTTTTATTTTGTTTTTTACCTTAATTTCTACTGATGCCTGTATAGAAGGCTTAACTCCACCACTGAGCTGCCATTAAAAACACCAAATGAGAGCCAGGGAATCACAGTACCTGTGCAGGGTGAGAAGAATGGGGTGGAAGAGGAGTTAGGAGCAAGTTGTAAAATTAGCAATTGAGGCTGATCTTGGTTCTTCCCGTAACCAGCTCTAAGGCGGCGGCTTGGCCTGCCAGCCTTGGGCTGGTTCACCTCACCCAGGAGAAGTAAACACATCCTGAAGCTCACAGCCTACCCATTTGCTGTTGCATTCTGTAGGCAAAACTCCACTTGATCCTAGTGTTAGGCCAGGATAAATATGAGCAATGTGTAGTCACAGACTCAACAGAAAATGACTCTCCACTTCTTTTATTTACATGCCTCTGTTTTGGCTCTTAAAGGATGCACATTCCCTTTGATGATATTTAACTCAGTCTCTTCAGATTGACAATTTGGAGCTGTACCTCCAAGAGAGGGAATTAGATCTGTAATGCTGACTCAGCCTGCAATTTCACAGGATTAAACAGTCAGAAAGAAACCATTAAGCTGAAAAAGACGAAAACATATGTGACAATACGTATGTCAGACACTCACCTCCTCACCATAAAATATATATACACATATATATCAGTACACAGTTCATTATCTCTGACCAAGGCATTATTTCACAGGCGAGCTTGCAACTTCCTCGAAGGGCTGTATGGAGCAGATGTCACTTTAAATCTAGAGAAAGTGTGTCGAGGAAATGGAGAGGGCACTAGATTTAAAGCAAGCAAGTGCTCTGCCCTCACTTTCCTGGGGAATTGTGCACGCATGTTCACTGTGCTTTGCAATCAGCGTGGCTTTCATTGTGTTCTTAGTGAAAAAGAGAGGTCTTATGCAAAAGAAATTTAAATTTGCAAATTTCCTTTTTGCATCTCCTTCTGTTAAAGCAGTTTCCATTTTGTTGTGTTACCCTACATCATTTTAATGTTAGGTTTCTGTAAATGAGTTACATACCAAGACTCAGCAAGATTATTCACCTTGCATTCATAGCTGATACTTCTTTTTTTTTAGGGGGGAAAGCATGATTTCCTAAGGAATCAAGGGGTTTGTAATTATAAACTCTAATCATAAACACAGTTCTCCCATCCTTCAGTAAACTTTTTGACCTTTCACTTCAATTAAATTTGACAGAATTGGAGCTAACTGATTAACCACAGGTTTCCTAAAAGGCAGCATCTGGGTGGAGATGCCACACAGCCTTCTGGTCCCACTGCTCAAGGAATTTGATGACCAGGTTAAAAACAATTCACAAAACAGATACCTGTGCACTATGTTTTTCACTTCAACGTGGGAAAATGCAAAGTCACACACAAGTAAGTATCCTTGGGCTTACCTACTCTGCCTGAGCAATTTGGCCAGCAGTGACATTGAATACACAGTGCTCAAAGAGATGTCCTGAGTTTGTTCATTTAGGACGGCAATAGCTACTGTTGCAATTATAAAACCACAACTTCGTCACCTTAAATACAGTGAATCGTGCCCCATTTTCAATGAACTTTCAGTTCCTGACTTGTGTGACATCGTCCGGGATACTGGGGGAGGCGAGTGAGCCTCACTGGGGGCCTTAATCGGTGCAGGGATGGCTTGGACCTCAAGTTAGGACTGTCTTTGATACAGCCCGGGCGTAAAGTCAGAGACCTTAGATCCGGCTTCCACTGACGGCCCTGTTTTGCACTTGAAAGGCAGCATTAGCTGCCCTATCACCCTATCAATCAAAGAGTCTTTTGCATTTGGCAAAGCAAAAGAAGTTAAAGAGGCCTTAAAGTAAGCGTCAATTCGGACAAGCTCAAGAGATGATTTTTCACCATTGCTCTGCACTTTCAAGAATATTTTATATTCATAAGCATAGTAGTCTTATTAAAACACTTCGGCTTTTCTTTGTTTTCCAAATCATAGAAACGGAATTTGAGACGGTAGGGGAAAAAGAGTGTCCTGAGGGAAATATTTTTGCCCCCTTAAATAGGTTTGGTTTTTGCTTGTTTCCTTCTTTCTTTCTTTCCCAGGCATTCAAAATTCAGAAACATTTCCAGGGCTGAACAGCTACTGAAGAGTTAAACAAAATAAATTCTGTAGTATCTATAACAAAAAAGGAATTTCCATTAAAAAAACACCAGAGTTCCATGAGCATCAGCAAGCTCTAATGGTCATCTTCTGTGTGCCCAGCGATTGCAGAGGGGATGCCCATGCTTGTCCCTTCCTAGCAGCTAAGAAGAGGAAAAGTGAGTGGAAATCTCGGAGCTGGTGGCAGCGAGGAAGGAATCTATTCTGTTATCAAATACTTGCAGAGACTGTACTCAGTCAGGCAGTCAAAAACACGCCTACTCAGATAAGGGTATCCCTGCAAAGAAATCTCTTGACACTGCTTTGACATATTTACGTTCTTCCGCGATTATTCAGTTGCAATAACTTGGAGCTCCTCTGCTGACACTCTCCTACCAGCCAGTCCCTAGCCCTACACGGGGAAGGGAAACAAAACGTTGCCCAAAGAAGTTACCCAGGTGGGTCGAGGTCTGCAGCCCGGCTCTGACCGCACGCTGGTGATCCGGGGCAAGGCGGGAGCAAGTGGAGGTTCAAAGCCTTTGTAGCTTTAACTCTACAATTAAAAGATTGATTTAATGCGACCTAATCAAAGACACCGCATGGCAGATAGCACACCCCTGAAGTTACGGTGAGATTATGCTACTCGTAAATCCTATTAGCCTGGACTTGTTGGAAGATCTGCTATCTAGTAGCAAGATACAATCGGTAAATTATTTCTTTTAATTAATCCATTGAAGTAAAGAGAAAATAGCCTGGGTCCTATCTGTCTACATCTCTTTGGCAGAAAGGCAAAGAGGTAAAAGAGTTCAGCGACAGTTTTAAATGGGGGGAAGGATTCCTGAGATGCAGCAGAGGAGCAGAGATTGCAGCAGCAGCATCCCTCGGAAAAACACACCACCTTCTGCAAAGCAATAAACACCCATCGCCTGAAGACCACCAAAACCGGGTGGCTTGGAAAACCTCCATCACAAGCCGAAGATGAAGAAATGCCTCCTACCTCCCCAGGTAACCTGCCCCGCTTCGGAGGGGCGGCCGCCG
>NW_009924223.1:9196-15271 GCF_000696875.1 Nestor notabilis | reverse complement strand
GGCCTTGGACATTGCTGAACAAGAAAAATGGTCAGCGCTTCATCTCTGTACTGACTCACGGATGATGGCAAATACCTTGTGGGAGTGGTTGCAGCAATGGAAGCAGAGCAACTGGCAACGCAGAGGTAAACCCATCTGGGCTGCTGCACTGTGGCAAGATATCGCTGCCTAGGTGCAGAACCTGGTGGTGAAGGTACGTCACATAGATGCTCATGTACCCAAGAGTCGGGCCACTGAGGAACACCAGAACAAAGAACAAGTGGATCAAGGTGCTACAATTGAAGTGCCTCAGATGGACTTAGATTGGCAACATAAGAGTGAATTATTTGTAGCTCGGTGGGCCTGTGACACCTCAGGCCATCAAGGCAGAGGTGCAACATATAGATGGGCTCGTGATCGAAGGGTGGACTTAACAATGGACACTATTGACCAGGCTATTCATGAATGTGAAACATGTGCTGCAATTAAGCAAGCCAAGAGGTTAAAGCTTCTCTGATATGGAGGACAATGGCTGAAGTACAAGTATGAGGAGGCCTGGCAGGTTGACTATATCACACTCCCAGAGACCCATCAAGGCAAGCACTATGTGCTTACCATGGTGGAAGCAACCACCGGATGGCTGGAAACATACGCTGTGCCCCACGCCACTGCCCCCAACACTATCCTGGGCCTTGAGAAACAAGTCTTGTTGCGACACGGCACCCCGGAGAGAATTGAGTCCGACAATGGAGCTCATTTCCAGAACAACCTTATAGACACTTGGGCCAAAGAGCATGGCATTGAGTGGGTATATCACACCCCCTACCATGCACCAGCCTCTGGGAAAATCGAACAGTACACTGAGAGCAATGGGTGGTGGGACTTTCAAACACTGGGATACACATTTACCAAAAGCCACCTGGTTGGTCAACACGAGGAGATCTGACAACAGGGCTGGCCCAGCCCAATCAGAACTTTTACATACTGTAGAGGGAGATAAAGTTCCTGTGGTGCACATAAAGAATTTGTTGGGGAAGACAATCTGGGTTATTCCTGCTTTAGGTAAAAACAAACCCACTCGTGGGTATATAGATAATATAGATGGAGAAGCGAAGACACCCATTCAGCCAAGAAGACAGTTCACGTTTATAACTGCGTACTTTGGCCTGCTAAAGAATATTACTTCTTCCTTCTTATTTCTCTAAATTTTTTGACTATTAAAAATACAAAAATATTATTACTGTAAACTCTTTCTTCTTAGCTGTAGGACTTCACAGTTGGTCATAGATGTGATTTGTGTTCAGCTCATCAAACACTCAGTCTAACCTGAAGAGTGAACTATGCTCCTTACTAGTAGATTTTACTTTGATCATCAGTGATAATCTTCTTCTTCTTCCTAGATGCTAAAAAGGTGTTAAAATGCATGTGTCTGAGAAAAAAAATCCTGAAAATTTCTACCATAGGATGACAGTGCATTTACAATCTTGTCATCCACCAGTAAGAAAAGGTTACAACCCATTTAATGTGTACCATGTGCATTTTATGTCTTTTTATTATCCTAATGAAAGTGTTATGCACTACCAATTCAAATAACTTGCAGAATGTAGTACATCAATACTATTGCTTTAAAAACTAGGTTGTAATCTGAAAAAAGATATCAAGTTAGATTGACAGGATCTGTTTTCCATAAACTTATGTTGATTGGCATTAATTTCATCCTTCAGCTCTTTAGTACCTGAGCCCTGTATCAGATGTTCCCTTGTTTCACCAAGGATCGATATCAGCCTGACAGGCCTATAATTACTTGGGTTGTCCCATATACTATTTTTAAATATTACCACAATATTAGTTCAGTTTTCTACTGGTCTTAATTAAATGTCTTCTGCATATGTACATCTATCTAGCTCAATATCTGGCTTCCATCACAATGATCTGATATTCTAGCAGGTAATGCAAAAGCAGAAATTCACATTGAAAATGGCAGCACAAGATCAAAAGAAAGAGATGTCTTAAATAAAATCGTCTCATCTCTCCCTAACCAACTTCATCCTCTCTCCCAATACTCCTTCCTTCCTACAACTGGAAAAGGCTAGGAGAAGCAATGTTTCTTGTAAGGTGGCCAGGTAGAAGCCTCTAAGGAGAAGTTAACTAAACCAACAAAAATGCCAGAGACAGCTCTGAGTTGTATTGATTAATGCACTACTGGAAGACACCCAGTGAGGAGGAAGGCACACAAACCCAGCTAGAATAGAAAAATCTGGCTCTGGCTGATTTATATGACAGGAGACGAAGTGCTTGGTATTTAGAGGAAAGGTAGAAAGTTGCAGCTATGCATGACCGAGTCAAAAGCCTAGATTCAGGTGGCCTACATTTCAAGCAAGCCCTGGCCCCTGCTGTTTTCTATTGACTCTGTGCCTCTGAAGGTCTACAGCCAGACAATAGGAAGTACTGTGAATGGGGACAGAGATAGAATTTAGGCCACATTAATTTTCATCTAACAGCTGTCATGTGTGTCTGTGTGTGTGAGAGAGAGAGAGATAGGCCAAAGAGTGAATATTATCAATTTTAATTTTTTTTATTCCAAAGAGAGGATGGTCAGTCACTAACATAAGTACCCAGACATCTGTGGGATCTCCGTCCTTGCATGTGTTCAGACCTTGGCTGGATTCAGTCCTGGGAAACTGGATATAACTTTGAAGTGAGCTGGATGTTAGGTTATATGACTTCCTGGAGACATTTTCAACCTAAATTAGTCTACAGTTATAATTTTAGAGGCTGTATTGGGGATGGAGCAGAGTACAGAAGTGTGAGCAACACTACGATAAGGTAGAACAAGGTTAACACTGAGCCACAAAATTATAAGAGTAGACATAACTACTATTTTACTGTTTGATTATTACTCTTTTCTAAAGAAATCTGTGGAAAGAGCCAATGACAACAGCATCGGTTTTGAAGCAATAAATCCATCAGATCTGTGCCAATTAGTTTTAGATGCAACAGCACAGGAAAAGTCCAGACAGGCAGGGGGAAATGATCTTCGGCTTCACTTTATATAGCTTTGAAAGTTAAGCAGTTGAAGACATTTATAAGGATTTATTGTTTTTAAAATATTTACAATATTTGCAAAATCTTAACACTTTAGCGCAAAAAGTTAAATTCTAACTGGGTAGGCTAAACACAATTAAAAAAAATCATAGAGAGAAAATATCTACAATTTTGCAGCAGAAAATTCCTTTGGCACCCCTCTTGAGAAGCTGATATAGTCCACTATCAGAAATGGTATACTAAACAGCTTTAATCGCACATGCCAGTCTTTGTAATTCTAAATACCCAGTCTCAGAGAAATGCTGGTTATTAAACAGTATTTGAATAGTGTTTAGAAAATGAAAATGGCTATATAAGACATATTATAATGTCATTTCAGGCTCCTTGTCATTTTTTTTTCATTTACTACCACAAACTGCGAGTCCAACATGCAATGCAAATCCTCCTCAGTTGTAATCGACATTCTTTTAAGGACATACCTGTCTTAAAGATTATATTGCAAAATTCCGAAGAGTGAATTTTGTTTTGTTGCAAAAAATTTCATGAGCACAAGATATTAAATTTTTACAAGTTTTTTTCATTAATTCTACAATTTTCCACCTTTTAATTAAAATGGAGAAACTTAGCTTGCTTAAGAACTTGATCATAGAATTGCTTAGGTTTTTTTTAAGATCACCAAGTTTAACAGCTAACCAAGCACTGCCAAGTCCACCACTAAACCATGTCTCTAAGCACCACATCTCCAAAACTATGCTTCAGAAAATATTTACCAGGCTCTGGTCAGTTCAAGTTTGAATTTTCTAAAGATTTTTCAAGATTTACATTACTTGATGCAAAATGGACTGAATCAGTTCATGGTAAATATATAAGGCTTAAAAGAAAAAAAAAAAATTACACAGAAGGCTGCAATCAAGCAGAATGTGTGTATGAAAGTTAGAACATTTGTTCTGGCATAACAGGTTGCTCAAAGAAAGAAGCGCAAGGAGTGATTTCTTTTTTACTCACTCATGGGTTTGGATTCTGAAGTTAATTGCAATCAGAAGGCAAATCAGAAGGTATTGAATACTCCACAGCATACAATAATTTAACAGAAACAACATGCAACCTTACAGAATCCACCATGAGCCCAAGGAAAGCTTAGTCTAAGTCTAGCACTTTCTGAATGCATATATTGCTTACCATGAAAAGGACAAGAAGCAGAATCACCACTGCCACCATTTTAAAAGAAAAAAAAAGCACTACCATGCATAAGAGTACCAATGTCATCCAAGCACACAGAAGCTGGAAAACTTTTCAGGTTATGGATCCAGGTTTCATACCCTTGTAAATGGAGGAAGAAATTAAGAACTTAAATTTGGCTTCTCTCTGTTCCAGTTTCTGTGAATGCAAACAAGATGCCTCACTTTTTTCACTCCATGAACCCAACTGAGCAATTTAATTTCCATTCACACAACTGGAAATCAAAATTTTATATATCTTAGAATTTTGTGTCACAATGTCTGTCTCTTCCTATAATCTGCCCTCGCAGTATTCTTGTTACCTAGTAGTGTTTTGAAAGGGATGATAGTGATACCAATCTAGCTTAATAACATCCAAGCTACTGAGATATAATGACCTCCTAGATAAATGAAACAATAGAAACATTCACTTTTTCCCGATTGTGAAGTTTCCTAGATATTTCTTACTCTTCAGTTGTTTTCCTGTTTTGCTTAAAAATTGAACTAAAAACGACCTATTGGTTCTAACTTCTGTTAGTACGTTATTTTTCCTTGGCTACATCTTAACAGGCAAAATAACAGAAAAGAGGTGTCTTCCAGAGCAATCCTGAATGAAAAAATCCATGCTGTGAACTGACTAAGAAGAAGTCTTCTAAGAAATCTTGAAATCTTGAAAGCATAAGTTTTCTGTATACAGACAGATGGAAAGAGAGAAAGAGGGAAGGGAAGGGAAAGAAAGATGTGTGAATGAACTTAGGAACCAAAAAAACGTTAACAGCTTACTGCACAAGGATATCAGACTCATGGATCAGCAGTCAAAAGAAATGAAAATGTTGTCAGACAAGAGATCAGAATCTATCCATTTAGCATTCTCAATTTCCATGTGGCTTTCCTTCTTTTTTTTTTTTATTTCTCCTTTTTTTTTTTTTTTTCCCCTAGAACAGCAATCATATATATGTTAAACCAGGATGGATCCAAGTCTCTAGAGGAAAGGTTGAAGAACTTCATCTCGTTTTGTGCTGCAGTGAGAACTTTCAGAATAACCTCATGGATGATATTCAAGACATGTTAAGCAAAGAACGACAGCATATGTTTTAAGTGGCAAGTGGAATTTAAAGTCCTAAATAAATTCAGAAAATTAAGAATATATAAAATCCACAACCAGCATTAAAGTAAAATTGCCCCAAATTCCACATTAAAATTCTCAGTTTTAATAAATGTATAAATATCAGCTATCGTGTTGACATCATCTATGCTATTCTACATGCATATTAATTTTCAGTCAATTTTAAATTAATTGCGAGAAGGAGACTAGAATAAGTACATATATTTTTATCCACATAGAAATACTCATGACAACCCTTCTTTGAAATGCTTATTATCCTTTGGGGTGGAGAAAAAAAATTAAACAAGACAGGACTGTCATGTCTGATATTCTTCTTGCTACATCTGTGAAAAACCTGCCTGAATTTGCCCAAAGTAGATGTCAAAACCAAATAAATATGTATTTTTAAATAACTCAATTTTTATATCATCATAAAGGACTTTTGCAATTATAAAAGCAACAGGCTGTATTCCCTCTTTCATGATCACTTTTACCCTTTTCCAATTTTCCACACCATCCTGATGTCATTAAATGGCTACGTAGGCTCATATCTCCAGGAAATTATGAAGGTTTTCCCTCTGAAGTTTGCATAAAGCTGAATAGGAGTGAAAACTGGAACCGGAACAGAAAAAATGACTGCCTAAGTCCCCTTTCAACTGGCACGCAAACAAGTGCTCTGTAAATGCTCAGGGATCTGTTTTAAAATCAGGAAGAAGATAGAGGGTAGAG
>NW_009924223.1:0-9165 GCF_000696875.1 Nestor notabilis | reverse complement strand
GGGAAAGAGATGACTGGGATTTGGAGACAGGATGAACTATTTGTGCAAGGAAGCTTAAATAAAGAGGACAGAAGACAACTGCTAGACAGGAGTGAACATGTAAGGAGACCAGCAGTGAAAATCAGTGTGGAAAAAAGACAAGCCAACATTTGGTGAAGGAAAAGTGGGCATGGGATCAACTTGGTTAAAGGAATTAGAGCCCTTTGGACTACGAGGTAGTGTGAGAAGCAGGGAGGTTGAAGACTAAGACTCCTAAGGAAAAAGTCCTTGGTCAGGAAACAACATTGAAAGCTACATAAGGGCAGTAAGAAAAATAATAAATGCAAAACAGAAAGAGGAACAAGACTTCCCAACAAAGTTTGGGAAGTCAGCCAAGTACACTAACCTACACTAAGTATGTACTTACTGCGGTGCACCTGTAGTCACAATCCCAGTTGTCCACATAGAATCATAGAATAGTTAGGGTCAGAAAGAACCTTAAGATCAGCTAGTTCCAATGCCCCTGCCATGGGCAGGGACATATTGCACTAAACCATGTAACCCAAGGCTCTGTCCAGCCTGGCCTTGAACACCTCCAGGGTTGGAGCATTCACAACTTCCTTGGGCAACCCATTCCAGTGCCTCACCACCCTCACTGTTAAAGAACTTCTTCCTTAGATCTAACCTAAACTTCCCCTGTTTGAGTTTGAACCTTTACCCCTTGTCTTACCACTACAGTCCCTAACGAAGAGTCCCTCCCCAACATCCTTATAGACCCCCTTCAGATACAGGAAGGCTGCTATGAGGTCTCCATGCAGTCTTCTCTTTTCCAGGCTGAACAGCCCCAACTTTCTCAGCCTATCTTCATACGGGAGGTGTTCCAGCCCCTTTATCAGCCTTGTGGCCCTCCTCTGGACTTGCTCCAACAGCTCCATGTCCTTTTTATGTTGAGGACGCCAGAACTGTACACAATACTTACATCAGGAACCTGGCTTGAATGTGCTACATCCCTGTGGCCTAATATTCCCTTCCTATGAAACACATAATTTACACACACATACACCGTTTGTGTTCAGGCCCCTTGGGGTAGTAGTAGTATTTTTCCTTCACCTTCAGAGAGATGGAACTGCCCCACAATACCTCCTCCTGCTAAAATCCGGGACTCTGGGGAAAACCTCTGTTTGCTCCCCACCTAGGCTGCATGAGGTTTTTTAATACCCTTAACCAAAGCAAGCTGAGGACTCCACACTGGCTCTCAAGAGTATCCCACTGACCACTGACACCTTCCACTGCCAAAGGGGAAAAAAAAATCCCCCAATGCAATTCAGAGCCTGTGTTTAAGCTAAGAGATCAGTACTGTACACAACTGAGGGTCCAGGACTTGGAGGGATTAGCCTGGAAGGAAAAATGATAAAAAGCTGGTTTCGTAATAGATTCCACTTAGGAAGCAGAGAAAGGTTGCAGGGTAAAGCTGCAGGGTTCAGCACTACTGTAGAATACAAGAGTCCTAGCATGATGCCAGCCTGCTTCATTCTCACTTGTGCACAGGTCCATGTACAGACCTTCTACCATGGAATTTTGACTTTGCTCAAGGCAGAGAATGCCCAGGTCATACCAGTTTTATCTCTGGTCATTTCCCAGTGCATAGCCTGTGGCAATTACTTTTGGATGCTTGACTTCACAAACAAAGCAGTTGTCTTTCAAAATAATTCAGGATATTCATCTGTAATATTAAATAAGATACCAAGACACACATTAAAGCTCCCAATTTATCATTTTTACCCTTCCACAAAAAGAGTGATGTAAAAATAAACAAATAAGGGCAGGAAAGATGCACTGAAAACTACATAAAATTCTCACTCACTGTAGATACAATAAGGTCAGTCTAAAAGGCTTTAATCTGCCTTGCAGATCAATATAATTCATGCAATGCAAAATCCAACGACAGCAATTTGTGACTGAGATGGATCAGGTGCTAGAGATTTTGCATTTTTAGTTCACCAAAAGGTTAAAACTAAGCTTACAGTAAGCACATATAAATATTTGCAATACGTAACAGTTATGCACCTTTTGCACTTGACAGTAAGTTTCATGAGACATGGGAGCTGTTATTTTTTAGTCTTGTGGTGATCTGAGTGGTAGTTTGGATGCCAAGGGAATACCTGATAATCTGCAGTTAACTGGGTCCTTACTGCTTGTGTGTGCATCATTCGACATTGAGCTTGATATCCCTCGACTAAAACCTAGAGGGACAGGAAGAAATGTGTGTTAGAGAAGGTCCAGAGAAGGGCTACAGAAATGATCAGGTGGATGGAGTATCTCTCCTGTGACGAAAAGCTGAGAAAATTGGGGTTGTTCTGCCAAGAGAAGACTCCAGGGACACCTTATTGCTGCCTTTCAGTTCTTGAAAGGTGCCTATAAGAAAGATTGGGAGAGACTTTTTAGCAGGGCCTGTTGCAATAGGGTGAGGGGCAATGGTTTTAAACTAAAAGAGGGGAGATTCAGGCTGGATGTGAGGAAGAAATTTTTTACAATGAGAGTGGTAAAATCCTGGCACGGGTTGCCCAGAGAGGTGGTGCATGCACCATCCCTGGAGATATTTAAGACCAGGCTGTATGTGGTTCTGGGCAAACTGATCTAGATGAAGATGTCCCTGCTCATTGCAGGGGAGTTGCACTAGGTGACTTTTGTCCCAGATTATTCTATGAAGGTGGTAAGGCACTGGAACAGGTTGCCTGAAGAAGTGGTAAATGATCCATCCCTAGCAGCGTTCAAGGGCAGGTTGGACAGAGCCTTGGCCGATATAGCCTAGGGTGTGATGTCCCTGCTATAGTCAGGGGGGTTGGAACTAGATGATATTAAGCTCCTTTCCAACCCTAACCATTCTATGATTCTATTAGCATGGACAAAAATGTCCCTTATCTCTCTCCTGTTCATGCATGTTCTGAGAACTTCTCAGGAAAGACATAGAAGTAGTAAGTAGAACTGCTCTAGACAGACTTTTTAGTTTATAAAAACATCTGGGTCTTTTGATACTGTGAAACATCTCTTACATGGCGTTGAATGTACATTAAGCATTCCTAATAATTTAGTAAGTAGAACTATAATAAACAGCAAACAATTAAAAAAACAAAGGTCTTCTCAGAGCCTTCTCTTTTCCAGGCTGAACAACTTCAGTTCTTTCAGCCTGTCTTCATAGGAGACATGCTCCAGCCCTCTGATCATCTTTGTGACCTCCTTTGGACTCACTCCAACAGGTCCAGGTTCTCCTTATGCCTGGGGCCCAGAGCCAAACACAGTACTGCAGGTGGGGTCTGACAAGACTAGAGTAGAGAGAGGGTCAGAATTACCTCCCTGGACCTGCTGGCCACACTTTTGATGCAGCTCAGCATATGACTGGCTTTCCATGCTGCAAGTGCACATTGCTAGGTCATGTTGAGCTTCTCATCAACCAATACCCCCAAGTCCTCCTCAGGGCTACTCTCAATCCACCCTCTTCCCAGCTTGGAATTTGTGCTTGGAATTGTCCTGGCCCAGGTATAGGACCCTAAATTTGGCCGTGTTGAACTTTATGAGGCTCATACAGGCCCACTTCTCCAGCCTGTCAAGGACCCTCTGGATGTTATCCCTTCCCTCCAGCGTACTGACCACACCACACAGCTTGGTGTTGTTGGCAGACTTGCTGAGGGTGCACTTGATCCCACTCTCCATGTCACCAACAAAGATGTTTAAAGCACTTGTCCCCAGACCAGCCCCTGAGGAAAGCCACACTTTAAGACATTCACACTTGTATTTATAATAAATCAGTTTATATACCCCTAGTTAATATTTGCTTAGGGCTTATGTTGATTTCACAATACATGCAATTTTCTGGCTCCATTTTTATCTTCAGGGATTAGATTGAATTGAGCAGCCATGTAGTAATTTAGTTTTATCTTGTGCCTTACAGTTTTATGTTCCTGTAATAGCACTTTCCTTCTCTATTTTATTTAATTAAATATATCTTATTTCACAACCACAACATTTTTATTTTTGAATTTATTTCCCAAACAGCTGTCACTGTGGCAAGATTTTGTGGGGAGAGAACACTTATTTTAAAGAAATTTAGAACAGAAGTTGTCAAGTGTAGAGGGGAAGAAAGGATTTGAATTTGGCATAAGTATGCTCTCAGATCAAATTTGAAATGCTTTCAATTCTCTGGCTGGGATCTGGAGCTAAATAGCTATCTTCAGATGACCTTTCTTCTGTGGTTTGCTTGTTTGTTTGACTTGGGGGGGTTTGTTTCTTTCTTTTTAGAAAGGAAGTGTTTTCTGGGGAAGAAAAAAAAAAAGAGAAAAAGAAGTGTGGCTTAATCTTTGCCAAGTTACACTGCAAGATTTATGATGATGATTTTTGCCTTTGGCTGGACTTAAACTAAAATAGCAGGTAAATACTAATTTATTTCAATTCGATCATTTTAGCACTACACAGTTAATTTTGATGCTGACGAGGACAAGGCTAATTGACATCATATAAATAATAAAAAGCAATGGGTCTGAACACAAGGACTCAGCGTTTCCTCACCTTCCTCAGTTTAAATGGGCAAACTGTTTTGATAAAACCAAATGTTATGCAGGTGCATTGAGTCCCTGGTGCAAAGGATGTTAAACGGGTTTGATCCTAAATTGTCTAGTATATGCAAAGTGGATGTATTTACCCACACACTGGCAGCTTCTTCAGTAAATAGTCTGGCACAGAACAGAGTAAGCATGTCTAGCTTCAAGTCTTTTTTTGATCTGCAGCTGTGTGTGCTTATCTCCATTCTGAACAGAAACTGCCAAATAAAACGGATATTAAATTTCTAAAACAGTAGTTTAGGATTGTCTCACCACTTTTTCTTTATGAAGTGCCTTTACTTCTTGGGTAGATTCTTCTGAAATCATGATAAATAGGGAACGTCTGTTAAACAAAAGGCTTTCTATAGCTGGGAAACCCCTTCTGCTAACTCCACCCGTTTGACCTCTTGACTAACCATATGTCGTATTTTACTCTTGCTCTCCTCATATGCCAGGCACCCTCTATCTGTCCTCAGATTGCTGCTGATGGCTTTCACAGGTAATACCTTTTCCTTCTGATCTCAGCACCGAGCATCCATACCTGTGTGTTCTTATCAATTCCCTCACATATCCCACCACTGTAAATTAAACTCACAGATCCCAGGATTGACCTGACTTTCGCAGGTTTTGCAAATTGTCTGAGAATCTGGTCAAAAGGAGGTTAACTAACTCAGCTTTTTTGTGCTATTTGATTGGCACAAAGTAGCTGTAATCCCTGACTTCACGACACCATCTCCACTCAGACACCACTACCCAGGTAGTGTAAAAGCCTACTGCAGGTCAGCTCAGCATAACTTTCATGCAGTTAAGAAGTCTGACCACTCAGTACATACCTCTGTTCTAATACATATCAGTTATACTTAAACCCATCCCTGCCTGAAAGACCCCTGATTTAATAACAAATACTTTTTACCTAGAAATAATAGCACACAAGTGTGGAGACACATTTGCAGAGGTGTAAAAATACTTGAATAACATGGAAAAGGTAAGTAAGAACCAGTATTTTACTATGTATTAGTATTTTTACTTGACATAAGCCAGGGAAAGTTAACTGAGACTCAGAGGCTTCAGGTTTAAAAATAAGTAAATAAATAAATAAATATTTCTTCATTAAGCATCTAGTTAAATTGCAAAACTTTCTGCCATAGCAGGACAATAGTTTCCCACAGAGTTTTCAGAAAAAAAAACAAACCTTTTCTACTAGGTCTAACTGTAGGAAATGTATAAGTAATTTTGGAAGTTACAAGCGTGTTTGGTGCTGGGTAATAGTACCTTACTCAGATTTCTCTCCTACCACATGAGAAAGGAATAGTAGTGCAAATCAGAAAGCATGATGCAGGTAGAATTCTTTTTTCATACAGGAGGCAATGCAGATACTGTGAGGATGCGTATAACACATTTGCTTACATACCATGTATCCTGAAGAGAATGATTAAAGTGCTGGGATGGTAATAGTGGAAAAGGTACAAGGTAGAATGCAGAATATGTACTTTTCATAGTTTCCTACTTTAGAAGTATACTAGGTTGGCTCTATAATGCTTTTAAAGATTTATAGTGCTGGCTGCCTGTTTTTTAAAAGCTCAGTATTTTTTCACTGTATCTGAGTGGGAAGTTTATTTGGCTCATGATTTGGCCTTGTTTTTAGGAATAAAATATTTGTGAGCAGAATATGTTTTCTTATGGGTTCCCATTCTTTCAAAGCAATGCCCAGCAGCAGTACAATCACAATATTATGTCTAACAATAATCATATGCAGTCATTTCCAATCACAGTGGCTACATGTAGAAGCAGCTACAGACAGTTGGAAATGTGGGGAAATGTCAAACCATATTATGCAGTCTAGAAAGAAAAAAGAAGAGGTTCACAGCTTGATGAGGAAAATTAAAACCTTGCTGAACCATGCTGAACACCTGAAAATACCAGAGAAAAAAGATAAATGGGGGAAAGCCTGAAAAACTTATGAAATGTAAGAAGGAAAAAGGTTCAGTAGAGTTAATAAATGACATGAAACAGCAAAGAAAGATAAACTATCTGTAACTACTGAAAAGCTCATGGATTACAGTAAGCTGCCAATATGACTGTAATAATTGGGAATTTACAATATTGTATTCACTTCTAATACTTGAGTCTGAGCTAGACAAAGACAGGGGTACAGTCCAGTTCCTACAATACATTTCTGGACCAGTTGCAGCACATAAATATAAATTCCAGAGAGTGGTTTAGGCAGTGGATTATTCAGCAGTGGTTTGCTGTGAAATCAGTGAAGAGCTGGTAGGTAGGTCACAAACTACCTTTGGCAGTTTGTGACTGCCAGTTACACAGTTATGGCAGTTATTACACTTGGTGGCCTCTATGCAAGCAGCCTGTGTCTTAGCTACTGGGAAGTGTGAGCCAGTCACCCCATTCTGTGCCATCTATCCAAGATCTTTTAAATCATTTACACTGGACACTTAAGATTTGCCTGGACTAGATCTGGACTATCTAGTCTACGTCATGCTTCGCCTAGAGAGATTGTACCATATTATCTTTGAGATCCCTTCCAACTTGGTATTGTGATTCAATTTTTATATCATTATGAATATAAGAAATTCAGTCTCCAGAAAGCTAGGGCGAAAATAGGGTCAAAATGTCTTCCCAAAAGAGAATGGTCATTTGTATTTATCTGAAAAGCTTAAAAACATGAATGTCGTGGTTCAAGCCCAGCCGGCAACTTGGAACCACGCAGCCGCTCGCTCACTCCCCCCCCTTTTCCTTCCTCCCCCCGCTCCCGGAGGGATGGGGAGGAGAATTGGAGGAATGTAACTCCCACGAGTTGAGATAACAGCTCTCCAGTAACTAAGGTATAATACAAACCACTACTGCTACCAATAATAATGATAAGAGGAATAACAAGGGAAAAGGACACAACCGCTCACCACCCGCCGACCGATACCCAGCCCGACCCGAGCAGCGATCTGGGCCTTCCGGGTAACTCCCCCCAGTTTATATACTGGGCATGACGTGCTGTGGTATGGAATACCCCTTTGGGCAGTTTGGGTCAGGTGTCCTGCCTCTGCTTCCTCCTGGCTTCCCCTCCTCTCTGGCAAAGCATGAGACTGAGAAAGTCCTTGGTCAGAGTAAACATTACTGAGCAACAACTAAAAACATCGGTGTTATCAGCATTGTTCCCAGACTGAAAGTCAAAAACACAGCACTGCACCAGCTACTAAGAAGGAGAAAAAATGACTGCTGTAGCTGAACCCAGGACACATGAAACAAAAGATGAACAGCGAAAAGGAAAAAAAAGAAAAAAAGTGATGCAAGACCATCTAATTTAGACCTCATTCTTACCATTAAGAAAGGGAAAAGAGCTAACCATCACGGGAAAACTTACTGCATGTGAGAAACATTAAAGTGACTCTAAAGAAAATATTTGGGACATTAAAAACTGATTGAACAAAGAAGGAAGAAATATACTGCATAGAACAGTTGTACGGCAGTGAACTGGATTACCTAATAGCTCTTTCCCATTCCTTACATCTATGATTCTGTGGTTCTAAATATATATTCAGAATTCTACAAGAGGCAGTGAGAGAGTAGAGACATTGAAGAACATAAGTGGAAAGTTAATGACAGATGAGACTGATTTTGCTCTAGGCCTAAATGAATTCCTCACCTCATTATTCACTGGGGGGCAGGAGGGAAGTGGAGGGGAAAAAAAAAAAAGAAGGTAGCATCTCCAGGACTGAGACGTATTTTCCTGGAGGGAAAGTTAAATGTTAAAAGGCTTTGCTATTGCACTGGAGAAGATAATAAGGCAATTAGGACTGTTACATTTGACAAAGTACCAGGCTCAGATGAATTGTACCCCAGAATCCTAAAGGAAGTAACAAAGGAAATAGGAAAGCCTTCAGCAAAGGTTTTGGACAGGCCACTAAGGAGTGTAGTCATACCCAAGGACTAAAGCTATTCCCAGATTCAAGAAAAGGGAATATTCAGGGAACAAGCCCACTAAGTCTCATTTCAGTTGAGAGTAATATATTGGAAATATTGCTAAGGGACTATGTTGGAGCAATTTTAATGTATAATTTAATGCAGGTAAAAAAGAAAATCATCAAAAATCTGCACAACACTTTAACGTGTTATAGGAGCAGTAGACTGCAGTGCAAAGATTGATCTCATTTATATAGTTGTCAAGGTGGTATAAAAAGGAAGAGAAACCCCTTGTATAAATTGTATATGTATAAATTCACGCCCCTGGTACGAACTGGTGGGAGAAATATTTTCAATTCAGCTGGACATTGCCTTAAAATTTGCCAAAGTAGAGTTGCTTTAGAAGTGCAACATTACAGAAAATATAGGGCCAACGCAGGGACTGTGAGAATCAAGACCTTAGGCCCACTGTAGGAGAGGATAAGGTCCGGGACCACCTTGAGAACCTGAAGGTGCACAAGTCCATGGGACCTGATGAAATCCATCCACAGGTCCTGAAGGAGCTGGCAAATGAAGTTGCTCGGCCACTGTCCATCATATTTGAGAGGTCACGGCAGTCAAGTGTAGTTCCAGATGATTGGGAGAAGAGAAATGTAACCCCCATTTGCAAGAAGGGGAA
>NW_009924222.1:47584-83229 GCF_000696875.1 Nestor notabilis | reverse complement strand
CAAAAGCTTTGCACAAGTCCAGGTAGATGATATCAGCTGCTCTGCCGCTGTTCATCAGTTCAGTAGCCCCATCACAGAAGGCCACCAAATTGGTCAGGAAGGATTTACCCTTAGTGAAGCCATGCTGGCAGTCACCAACCACCTCATTGTTTTTCATGTGCCTTAGCATGCTTTCCAGAAGAATCTGCTCCAAGATTTTGCTAGGCACAGAGGTGAGACTGACTGGTCTGTAGTTCCCCCGGTCTTCCACCTTCCCCTTCTTGAAAATGGGGGTTATATTACCCTTCTTCTAGCCATCAGGAACTTCACCTTGTAGGACAGGACCTGGCTACTCTCAGCAGGACTCCCAGTACTGTCCAGCTGATAAAAGGAGACGTGTTGGAACTTGTTGGTCATAAACCTTGGAAAAGTGAGATAAGGATAAGAGCTTTGATGAGAAGGAATGAAAAACACTGGCCCAGTGTTTGTTCATCAATCACGGGCTGGAAAGGTTGTGAAAGAAGAAAGCAGCCGACCTTAATTAGAGGAACTAGCTCTTTGTATAAGAAAAGGATGTTACTAGGGGAGGTGTGAATGCCTGACTAGTAGTTTATCTTATGTTAGCCAATCAGTGTGTGCTTAATGTAAAAGATGGACCAATCGGTATGAGACACGCTAGGTAGGGACAAGTATAAATGTATATGGATAACTGTAATAAAGCGACATCTTGCTTGCATCAAGCTGCGTCGCGTCTCTTAATTGCGGCATGATCTTTATACTAAATTTTAGGAGTTCATAGCATATAATAATATCAGTGAAAGAGCCCTCATATATAAGATGGGAGTGGGGGGGATGAATCAATTTCAGTCTGGTTTGACCTTTGGCTGCCAGACAAGGTGCACAGATCACTTTTGGTGTCAAGGGGAAAGCAGCAGTGGTACCAGCACTGAAACTTTAACTGGAGGTTTCTTACAAAGGGGAAGCATGCAGGAAGGTGAAAGTAGTGTAAAGTGTTAACTTTCTCTAAGGCTCTGTTTCTGCTTTGGAAAGAGGCTCATTAAAAGGAGGAGGCTAAAGTGCTTAGGCATTAGGGAGTTTAACATTGAGTTTTTAATTTGAAATAGAAGGCACACAGGAGCAAGCCACTGTGGTTCATTTCCTGATTATGTTTATTCCAGGCAGGCTTGGTAGCCACATGCCTACTTAGATTATTGATGTCTTTCCCCTCTGAGGCATCCTTTCCTAATTTAAATTCAAATAGGCCAGTTAAGATGAGGTTTGAGAAGTGTCAAATGTCTTGATTTTTTTTTTTTTTTTTTTTTTTTTTTTTTTTTTTTTTTGGCAAGGTCACAAATGCTGACAATACACAAATCAGTTGGAATCAGGATCATCGAGGGTTTTAGGGAATATTATCCTTGTGGGATATCAACACTGTGTAGTATTACGTTCCAGATCTGGCTTGTATTTCTCTGTAAGGTAAGTTAAAAATGCCAAATATAATAACATAATAAAGTGTTATAAGTGAAGGTCAGTCATTTTGTCCTGTACCATTTTCTACAAAGTGTTGCCAGCTATTGTGTAGTCCAGGAGACTTTACCCTAAAACAGAGGAAACAAAATTGTGAATATAACTTTCTATCATACTTGAAAACACTCTGACACAATAAGCTATTCTGATACTGATGAATCTCTGTCATCATTTTTCTCTGTTATCACTCAGTATATTTAAGGGGAAAGTTGGAAATTATGAGTTTCTTTCCTGGGAGAAAAGAAACATATGGGAAAAGTTAAAAAGAAAAGAAACCAAAGACAAACCTCATCAGTTTCCATTATTTCAACATTGTGGGGATTTTTAGAATTTTAGCCTTCAAAAGTGAACCAATGATATGAAGCTAAATGCAGAGAAACCACGTCAGCAAGTTTTTTCACATAAACTATGGTATAGAAAGATATCAATTCCTGCCTTTTAATTATTGAGCAATAGCTGCCAGACAGTGAAAAGGCCTCAGTACACCATCCAAATCCAGAAGCTTCTCATTAATCTGTCTGCTTTAGCATTGTGAGCAACATATACATGCACCATGGAGGTGGAATGCATAAAAGCATTTTGCTGATCACTGAATATTACAGCAGAGTTGCTGAAAACTGTATTAATTAAAAATTGCAGCACTGAATGCTGAGCCCCTCTGCACTTGATTTAGAAACATTTTCTTTCTGCTGTTAATTTTGGGTGACATTGAAAGAGCTTATACTATCAGATTGTATAATGGTCTTGGATGGTGTTTTCTGGATGTAAAGCAGTCTTAAAAATACTTGATGTTAGACCTACCTTGGCAAAGGTAAATGAAAAATTTCTGTTGGTTATAAAAATGTAGTAGGGGGTTTTGAAAAGCCAGCTTTGTTATAGTGCAGTCCTGACTGCGCTACAAGTCCTTACCTTTAGGATCTTCTTGAATTCCAGATACTGTGAGGAGAACTAAGTATGGCCTCAGGGGATAGAGAGAAAAAGGGAGCTTGTAGTTTCCAAGAGGTGAATCCGTTGAAAAGCTGATTAGTGTTACAACTTGTCTGATTGTGAGACTGAGCTGCAAGGCTCCTGTCACTGCCCAGTGTGCTGGCCCCGTTTCTTCTGCACTTCACCACCTCTCAGAAGCAACAAACTGTGTGTTTGACCCTGCTTCCAGTTAAATCAGTGTAATGGTGTCCCTGCCCGTTCAAACCTGCTGCAAAACTGTGGCTATATTCATATCATTCATTAAAAAGTAATTTATAAGCAGATGTACAAGGTGCAGATGCTTCTGAGTGTGTGCAATAGGTATTCAAGGACAGGGGCAGTTTTAAAAACTTGGGGGTTTTGGGTATGGGTATGCATGGAACAACACCTGATTTTAATTCAACAGTCATATTGTCAGACTGCAAAATATTGTGACTACTTGAACCTGTACAACCATAGAAATTAGAACTTGGTTTTTCATTTCATACTTTACTTTTAAGGCTATGCTCAAGTTAAAGTAGACATGTGGGTATCTAATTTCAAACATCATGGCAAAATATCCAGATGGGCACAAACACATTTGTACAGTGTAAAGAAATCATTTATAAGTGCGTAAGTGATAAAATCTGGCTGAAGGGAAGAAGGACTTTGTGTTCAGTTCCTTTGAGTTCAGGCTCATGCCTGAAAGAAGAGAACTACAGCTAATGCTTTGAATAGTTTTTAACAAAGAATGGCTAAATATATACTAAGGTTATCTGCTACAATTTAATAAAAATACATTAGATTCCAGCATTCACTTTCATCTTGCGCTTCTTCACTCTTAACTCTAATTATATTTCATGCTTGAATTGCAGTATAGTTGTTAAAAAATGTGTTGGTTGATTTATCTTATAATTAATAATAATTACTAATAAGTATTAGTAACCATAATTTTGTGTTATGGAGATAGTCTCTTGAAACTTCAGTTCTGTAATTAAAATTACTTTTCTATTAAATGCTCATTGACAGTTTTAATTGAAAAAGCACAGTTTCATTATACTGAATTACCATTTGTGAAAGGATGGAATGTCAAAGATGAAGGCTTGTACTGAAAACTACAAAGCACTCTAAGGATTCCATGATTATGGGTACTTCAAAATTTAATCAAGGTCAAAAAAACCCGTACCAAGCAAGCATTTCCCCCCATTATTGACTACCTGTCAATATGGAAAAGGAGCAGAGAAACATTCCTAATCAACTTTTGGAATCTAACCTTGAGAAGAATTATTTAACCAAGTTCTTGACATGTGAGATTTTAATATGAGCAATGGACCTTTAACCACTTGAAGAAGAAATATTTAATTTCCTTTCTATGGGCTAAACAGCTGCTAAACTAATAGTGTTCTGGATCATTTTCTGTTCTGCCTTGATACACAGCTAAGTAGGTCCTAGTAATTTCCTGCAATTTAGAAGTGATAAAAGGAAATGTGGTTAAGCTTTAGTTGCTTGTGTAGTACCTTAAGCTCTGCTAAGGTACAATGTGGCTTGTAATTGACCTTGAACCACTTAAAACAGAAAGATTGTGCAAGAGCCACTTAATACTAAGAATAATACCATATGCTTTAACATAGAGGAATCTAGATGTGAATGTGATTCCCTTGTGCAGATTTTTCGTTTTCTCTAATCTGATACACTATTTCCAATGCTTTGACTGTAGCGCTTCACTGGGGCTGTGTAGCAAGACCTGGTCACTGGTCCTTCAAGACAAGTCAAGCTTTGTGCAAGATGAATGAAGATGCTGCAAATTCATTTTTATTATCATCAAATTCTTCTTTCTACTCCTCATCTGTGGTTGGGAAGTGTCAGTATTTTCCTGTTGTTAAGATGATTTCTTATAGGTAATGATATTTTAATCAGGGGCTTGTTTTCCTCTAGGTTTGCAAATACATTTTTTTCTTTCCTTTTCAAAGCTACAAACGAAATCAAATGACTCCTTTATTATACAGCAATTTTAAAATGAGTGCTTTAATGGTTTCTGATATATTTGTTCCATTTCTTAGTGCAATTCTTGCATGGAAACACAAACACTTTGATGCTAAGCAAGGACCGAAAGGAAAATGAGCACTTGTTTCATAACTTCAACTGTCTGATTCTTTTTTTTAATACCTCTTCCTGCTGTTCTGGTAAAGCTAAGCTAATTTGTGAAAATATTACTTAAAAAACATTTTTCCTAAGGTATCTCAAGTCGAAGGTGGTTTTACTTTTTTTTCCAAAATAGAGAGAAAATGAAGATTCTCATAGTGAATGTATTTATATTATGGAAAAGTGTTTCATATGGGGAGAAGTAGAAATCTGAATGCTATACCAAATTAGCAGTTGCCAATCTATACTTGGGGTGTGGCTTTCAGTCCCATAGCTTTCCTATCACCAAATGTTGAAAGATCTCATTTGCATCCAGATGTAAAGCAAGGACACTGATGAACTCTTGGGTCTCATGCAAAGATAATTGTCAGTGTTGTAATATCACCTTCCTTCACATATGCCTCAGCTGCTTTGGCTGTGCTGGTGTGGTTTATTTTGTAGTCTGTTTCTTCTTTTTTTCCTGTTGCTGCTGTAGAATCTACACAGGTTGTAGTTATTTAGGAACTACGTATGTACATGGTACTTGAGGTAGCTGCAGTATGCTGTCTCTGATCCAACCTCCTGATAGTGTCTGTACGTGGGTCAGTGATATATTCAGATTGTTCCTGTTGTTCAGTCACATTAGGGTCTTAGATTAAAATCATTCACATCGTGTACGTTTCTTTTTGATACTGATATAAACTCGTATCATGAATTTCTTCTCTAGAGTGTGAGTGGTTTTTCTTTCAGTCTGAGCTACAGAAAATGGATGAATTTTTTTTTTTTTTTTCCTGTGTGTGACCCAGCAGTGCCTGGCTTTGTGGCCAGAGAAATCCAATCTCTCTGCATCTCTACTGACTGATCTTCTACTCCTTCAAACTCAGGAAGAAGCTGAAAGAAATGTATCTTTCCTCATATTTGTCTTGTGTTTAAATCTAATTTGTATTCTGAAATTAGCAGATGTCTCTTGGTATTTACTTTTTCTTTGAATGTTCAGAATCCTTTCTTCCAAATGCAAATCACTTCTAACTGGTGTTCAAATAAGATGTGTAGAAGGCACCATTTACAAGTGAAGTCAGAAGCGGAAAACTGTAGTTTTATGACTTGAGGAGTGTGGGATTTGGATCCTGGATTCAAGCTTGTTTCTGACAGGCTTTCTGCTTTTGCAGTAGTGGAAAACCCTGTATTCCTGTTTGTTTATCATGAGGATTTATGCTTTCTAGAGAGGAACAGTATGTGGTCTTAGGACTAGCTAGCAACTGAGAAGCCCAGTGACGAGCCCTAGCATAGATGGCAGAGACCATGCTGTTCAGGAGGTTTATTGTAGGGTGACATTCATGCAATGCCAAGGTGCTGCAAAGGTTGCCCTTTTTTTGGTGTTTTACGGTCAGGATGTGTGGTAGCTGTTTACACCATATTTTCAATTGAGGGTAAAAGACCTGGAGGGATGTTGAGGGGAGGAAGAAGAGGAAGAGCCTATGACTCTTCCTGCCTGTCATGGGTATTTGTACTGCTGTACTTACGTAGGTGGCTACACTTGCAGTTACACAAAGTTGCAATTCAAGAGTCATAGACAAATTGTATCAGCTTAGAAAAGAACTACTTTTAACAAATTCTGCCTGTCAGTAGCATTCATCTTTTACTTCAAGGTATCTCACACTAGTGTGGACAGAAAAATGAAATGCTTAAAGTTTGAGTAGTAGTTCAACGACTTAAGCAACCAAGTATTTTTCTTGAGGACTTTCATTTCCGAACCTGTGCATGCTGAATTTTGCTGCAGAGTGCTGTGAGCTTTTCCTGTCACTCTTCAAGAGCTCCCTGAAGGATGCTGCATTTGGAATCAAACCTGGAAGGTGCTGTTAGCTTCTTATTCTTATTTTGATTTCCAAATGTTTGAATGGAAATTGAAGCAAAGTAGTGCATCAAGCAAACATGTTCTTTGGGGACCTAGTTTATGCATAAATCCTGTGAAGGTTCTGCAATATAAAGTAAGTGCTTTGGAGAAGCATTCAGAAATGTAGATTTTGAGCATTGCTTTGCAAAAGAATCCAAAATCTGCTCTTCTTATAATATGGAATGAAGTTACAAAATGGAATTTCTTCATGGATAGATAATTCATTGTAAACTATTTGAATTTCCTCCTACTTGCTTATTGTACAAAATAGTAGAGGAAAAATATTTCTCCAAGAACTTGAGGAATGTAGAATTTCCAGAAAAATGCCTGATAGTTTTTAATTTCATCAAACAAAATCTGTGATTATCTGTGAAATAGGTATGAAGGGTTACTGTGGTTCATAGCAAGGATACCCTCTATGAATGATGGTGGAGCAAATAATCCAACTAATATATCTCTCCCTAGTTCCTGTGAAATCTGGAAGCTAAACAGCTACTGTGTATTTGTTCTGCCATTTCTGAAACTCCAGTTAGACCTTGAAATAGGGATTCTTCTGTTGCATTTCAGCTTTTAATTATCTGATCCAGTTTGCGTCTTTTGCAATAAATGCATATCATCTTCATGTGAGTTCGTGAAAATGTGAATCTTTTGGGTTGGCTTGAAAAGTTGCACTTTACTGAAAATTTGCATCCAAGAAAAGGATGCTGGTAGATGATGTGATAGGTTGCTTGTGTAGATTTAAATGACTGTGAGATAGACTGATAATGTCCTATTGCTCTGTAGGTGATAGATTTCTGGACATAATTTTGGGGAAAAATTGTAATATTCTATAAACACAGTATCTCTATTATGGTCATGATTTTAATATCTAGCAGAGCTACACAACTTATTTCTCAGGCTTGTTTTTTGAAGCAGACTTACAGATCTTCCTTAAGGATCTGGAGAAAAGGTCAGAGTTGCTGTTGTGTTTTTTTTCTTTTGGTAGGGAGAGTATTTTGTTGTTTGTGAGTTTGTGTGTTCTCCCACTGCATCTCGAAGTTTCTTGGTTTAATTGAGTATTTCTGAATTCACTCCAGTGTCTATTTCTTGTTCACAAAATATTAATATGACCAGTAGTATCGAAGTGGACTATATGTGAGGCTGGGAAGAATATTTCCTAATATGATTTGAAGAACTATTAGTGCATTTTGAATGTAGTGCTATGAAATGGGATGTGGCATATGTATATGTATTGATTGGAGATACTTGCCTCCTGTGATGTGTTTGGCAAAGTTAGGTCTTTTGAAACCTGCAAAGCTAATTAAATAGTATGTTGAGCCAGAAATAATAATAATGAAAGCAAAAATAATCTGCCATAGAAAATTTATTTGCAGGTTATTCTCTGACTTAGAAAACACATCAAGGTGTTTATTTTTAAATTATTATTTAAGTGTTTATCAGAGGAGATGTTTTTCAGATTTAAGATGAATTCATTGTTACTTAAGTAACACCTCACTGAAGCCATTTAGACTGTATGTCAAGATAACAGTGAAATGTTTTGCATAGATGGAACATATTTTGTAAAACAGATGAAAACATAATTAATAGTTTTATTGTATTCAGTATGTAAAATATAAAGAACCCCTTTTCTGTAAGGAAAAATAAGAGATGTGTACTCTGTCAGTAGGTGATTACTATCATGGTGAAGCCACAGATCAACATTTCCAAAGAAATATGGAAATATGATGTGTTATTATAAAACCTTTTCTTTGGCTTTCCCAGACATTATCCACCAGGGAGACTTATATGAGGTTTTCTTCTCTGCCAGAAAAGATGAGCACTGGCTGACTGCCGCCTTCTTTTTGTTTCTTGGCTGCATTACTAAGCTGCTGTGTCTTAGGCTAACTAGCTGATGGTAGGGCTGAGAAGTGTTTCAGATTAGCAGTGATTCAGATTGTCATTTTGTAATGCTGTGCCTCTATATCTACATTCATTTTCTATCATGGCTTTAAATCACATTTAGGAGAAAAAAAAGCGCTGGGGTATATAATAGGAAATATTGAGTGTAGAAGTCCCCTATTAAGAACTGCTGTGAAAATGAAATCCACATTGAAGAAAAGCAATGCTAACGGGGCAGGGGGTAAATGGGTTCAAAATTAAGCTATGTCTTATTTCTTATACATATTTTTTGAATGTTCAAGTACTTAGATTTTTACTGGAAAATAAACTTAACATTCTCCTTAAAAGAAATTAATGAATTAATGCAGACAGGTAATATTTCAGCTTATTTTGTTAAGGTTACATGCAGCAGTAAATATTAAGTTGAAAATACTTTAAAATTTTGTATATACCTGTTAATCTTTACAGATTTCTTTTTTTTATTTTTTTTTTTTAAGTCTTTAGAAAACTTTAGATCAAATAGATGTTAAGATCTTAACAGACAGAAAAATACAGCCTGGATTGCCTCTTTCAAACTCTCTTCTGATGTAGTTTGGTTATATTCAGAACATCACTAATATTTCACTTCTCATTGGCCTGAAGTTTTGCTTTCTCTGAAGTCTCAAGTGGTAGTTTCGATGCCTGCTCAATGGATTTTGCAGCTTGCTTCAACCTCATGTGTTGAAGGAACTTTGTTTTTGAAAAGAACTGGTATAATTTACACTCATCTAAGGAGCGTGGTGTGATAACTAACTCTGGAACAGTGGCATTGATTGCGGGAGATACAAGTTCATACTGTAAATTAAAAATAGCTGTATGTTAAGAATTCTTAAGTACAACAGTATGATACAATGTGATAAAAGAGGAAAGAAAGAAGGATGAAAGAGTAACTCCATTTACACAAAGATCTGCTTTCTTGTGGACGGGGAATAGTAGAGGCCAGCTGGGTAGCACCTCATACTAGTAGGATAACCTGTCTGGTATCTGATGCTACTAATGAATGCTTTTGTCTTACTACCTTCCTTTGTGCCAATAGCTTCAATGATTTTATTTTATTTTTCCCACATTAAGTCCCCAGATCCTTTTTTCTAATCATTGTGCTGAATAATTGTCTTATTTCATTCACTTTCCTTGGCTTGCTTGCTTCCAGGCAAATTATTTTGCAATTGTGTGTACCGAAGTGCTTTTGCCATCTGTTGGAGCAATTGCTTAAATGATTGAGGTTCTTTTAAAGCTGCTTGTGTTGTCATTCATTATTTTCGTTCTTAAATTTTGGTGTCATCTGTTCTTGATACTGCCACTACATATAATCTGTTGTGAGAACATCCCTAAAAAATGAATGAGAAATTTCAATGATTAATTTTTCAGGGATTTCAGCATGTTACAGAAACTTAAATCACAACATTTCAGCTAAAAAATAATTTGTTAGAATTGAGACTATGTTTATAATAGAAATTATGTGAGTAGTCTACAGTGGTAAAGGTTTTCTGAGGAGTTTTCAGTCTGAGACAGAAATGGATGAAAGTATGTAGTCTTTGTCCTGTTTGTCAAAAGAAATAAAATAATTTGATAACTTGCAGTCATGGCTTAAGAATTGCTCATCCAGAAGAATACAGGAGGTGTCTATAGAATGATTTAAAATTATTTATTCTTCTACCCTGATCTGTCCAGAGAGAAGCATTTAACTGTCCATTAAACATGGTGTGGTTAGTTGGGTTGCTTTTCTTGCTAAGAAGCAAAAAGTGTTTACACTTCAATATGTTATGTGAAGTATTTTAGAGGGTGAGATGCATCTGCTCAATGTTCTGATCATTAGGAAAATTTCCCCAATGTTAGCTCAAGTGTGATCAATGAAACCTCAGTTTGAGGCTTCGTTAAGTACACTGTCTGTTCACATTGTAAACAGCAAATACTGTAAACCTGAAATTCCACAGAAGTCAGAATTCCTGAAAATATATCTAAGATTTATTAGTGAGATAAAGATTTATTTTTTCAAGTCTAATGAAAGACACAGCTATTTATTTAAACCACTTATACTAAGAAACTCTGCTAATGATTGAATTCCACGTTGACAGAGGACTGAGAGTGTTTAAATGAGCAATACCAACTGCAGTTTTGTACAAAAGTAAATCTGGCAATTTTCAGATGACTAAATCTCAGGACTGGAATGCTATCCAGTTCTATTTTATGTAGTTGGTAATAAAACCCTATTCAGTGAGTCTGTTCTCAAAATGAACTTGCCCAAAAGAGTCTTTTAGAAATCACAAATTTCTTCTGGTGCTTAATAGTCAGATCATCACATAAAATGAAGGAAATCCCTCTTGAGATTTCCTTCTTGCCTAATTTAAGGGGAATTGAACCCAGGTTTCCTAAGCAAGCTCTCTAGATATTCTGTTGCAGGTGGCCTGTAGTGAGTGTGTTTCAGTCTGCCCAGAGTGTTGGGGTAGTTTGCTCAGTGATTTTGTTTTAGTTTTTCTGCCAAAGTCTTGAGAATAGTGAGAAATTGAGTAGTGTGTCAGTTAGGACATAATCTTCTGTACGCACACCTAACAAATCTATAAATCTAGATCATAATAGGAATATGCACTTCTAAATAGATGAGATCTTAATAGATGTGGACAAACAACCTAAAATGAAGGAACTGAATGATTCACAGGCTTTAAAATCTTATGGTCATGTCTTCCGCAGGTGGTAGAACATTGCTCTGGTGCAGCAGATGTCACCTTGAAGGACTTTGATTTTGTTTTGTTCTTGAATGTGTAACTAATAATAATACTTAATATTATAACACCTCTTCAAGATATAAAACTCAAAGAATACGTTACTGAAAATTATAATTAATATTAGATTTTCTGATTGCTTTTGCTGAAGCCAAATGTAATGAGTAGGAGCAGATCTTTAAAGGTCTGTGAAACATTATGACCCTGGAATAGTCTAGAAGAGACTGTGGCTTGTCTGTGGTTGCATCTGAGTCTGAGTTGCTCCAGAGAATGATCCCTAATTGCTATGCAAAATAATAATGGACTAAACTTTATTCATGTTCATATAGGATAAACAAGGATCTTCTGTTCAATTTGTACTAACTCTTTCCTCTGAAGAAGCTTCTTAATTTCCTAAATAACAGAACACAGCAAAACCTGTGTGAAGTGTGGAAGCTGATATGTAACATGCCAGGATGTTACTGTGGATACAGCAGCACATCTGTACAGATGTGTGCTAGCTCATGAGCAGCCTGAAAAATGCTTGGAGTGTGCCCCTGCTCTCGGATCCTACTCTTGCCTCTCTCTAACTCATTAATAATACAAGCTCCCAACTGGGAGTCAGAAGCTCCTCAGCCACTCTGATCTGAAGCCTTTCTGAAACTGGAGTCACCAGCATAGATTACAGAATAAGAGATGAGTTTAAAAAATTATCTAAAAACCTGCTTGTCTTCCTAATTAAGCCCTGTAGTTACTCTATACATAAAGTAGTTTTTGTTATTTGAAGTACTCTTCTATTATGTGTGTTGAGTATTTGTGATCTAGATAACAATTCTTAATAAGAGATGCAAGGTAATTTTAATGTAATTTTAATGTGGTATTGGAGCCATGCAAGGAGCTGTGATGGGATGCATGTTCAAAACTCAACAAAGCTTACTTCCTTCTTTGAAAAAAGTTATTGTTTGAGAACAGCTTTCCCGTATGGCTCCATTTGATAGAGATCACAAATGTTCTTTTTATTCAATGTAGAAGCCACTGAAGCTGCCTGTGGCAATTAAATAGAAGGTGACCAAACTTTACTGTGTCTGTCTTCTAGTAGTCCTCACATGAACTTTACAAATACTCATCATAAATGTGTGTATGTAGCTCATGTAAGTATAGAATATAGTTCTTTAGAAAACCATGATTTTTCTAGATTGTCGTCTTTAAAAACAAGAAGAAAATTCGAAGAACTAGAAATCCATTTATTTTTCTACAGTGCGAAGAAAATAACAGCTTGTTTCGAGAAAAGACATTGTAAAACATTTGAGTTGATTATGAAAGAGGATTATTTTTCCATTCCTTGTTTTTTCACAAGAAAAAACATCTGTGGGCCTGCACTTGATGTGCTAGTACAGTAAGATATTTTAAGATACTGCAGGATTAAGAGTATTATATAATAGCCTGTTTCAGTAGACCTAAATTCCTGTAACTAACATTTATAAGGGAAGAAAAGAGTTTCCAAGGCTTAACTTTGTTCAGCTTACTCTAGGAAGCTTTCTTTGCTTTGAGGTCAGTCACAGCAGTGTATATTTTTACATACATAACATAAGCCTCTTTTTTTAAAGTGCTGATCAAATATGTGCTTATTGTGAAGTGTACAAAGAATTCTGAAGAGGTCAGTTGTGACAATGTGATTACAAGAGAAAAAATCATATAATGTCACCTGTTGTTGATAGCTGGATAGTGTCCTAGAGGGGGAATGGCTGTTGTCAGGTGAATTGCAGGTGTTGCTCCAGGTGTGAATGGGAGGGAGACCCAGGGCATGGGAGAATTGCACTAAAGTCAAAAGGATTCATTTTCTCACTGGAAAAGCAGGAATTTGCAGATGGTCATCTCGAAGAAAGTACTGTTATGTGACAGTGTTTCTAATAGCAGAGAGGTTTGTTTTAAGAGTGTAATAGCTGAATTACGGGAAAATATGAAGCACTGGAGTGGTCTGTGGTAGATGGCTATGACTAGGCTATCCCAGATTAAAGGTATGGGAGCAGACTGGGGAAGTCAGTGATATGGTTAAGGGCCAGGTCAAACACTGAACAATTTGTAAAAACAGTGTGACCATGAACCTTGAAAGAGCAAAGTCACCTGTAAAATCTTTATTTAAAGATGCCCACTATATGAATGTAAGTCCATAGGCATGCAACTGACAGTGAGTATAATTTATTTGGGAACTGTGGTCTGTAAAAATACACTTGAAGCTTTTCCTTTTGCCTATATCTTATTTTCTGTAACAGAGAAATATATGAAAGCTTAGGCGTATGCTTAAGTGCCCAGATAAATTGAGGCCCTATTATTTTTTATTATTACTATTTTTTAGCCATAGTACTTCAGTTAGGTGAGTGCACTGTGCACAGAACTGGGCAAGAATGTCTATTGAACAGAATTGTGAGAAAATGCTATCAGACTGAGCTGGGCTTTTGTATTGAATATTCAAAGTTTAAAGGGGAAGATTTGTCTCACCAGCTGTTCTCCCACAGAGGGGACCAAAAGATGCACCTTTCTTCCTCACCTAGACCTATGGTGAAGGCATGAAAATGAATGCAGGTGGTGAGGATGGAGGTAGTGCTATTAAGTCTGTAGATTGTTGAAGAAGGTAACTGCCATGTGTAGCTTTGGATGTTCCCATCTCCCCTATTGTACTGAAACAAGAGCTTGTGCAACAGAGTTGGATTTTGAAAATGAGTGACTTTTCGATCCTGTACTTTGGCTTGGATTATTTTGGGTGCTTAAACTTCCTGGTTTTATGAATGTGAGGCCTGGCACAAGGTGAAGGAGACAGACTGGCTGAGATCTGGGAGATGACAAGAATGTCCTTTTCAATTCAGCACAGACCTTAAACTGACAATATTATTGTAGCTTGTGGGTACCCTTTGAGGAAATTTAGCTTGGGCATGATGCTCACTGAAGAAATTGCTTCCTTGTCTACATCACTTGTCCTCATTCACATGCTGCAGTCTGCTGACTGTTAGTTGTGCCAATACAAGTATCCTGGGGCTGTGCTGCAAAAATAATTCCTCTGCACAGTCAGTATTGCTGGCTTCCTCAGCAGGAGTGTCTGCTGGGTCACGCCAGAGCAGGCACAAGCCTTTAACGGGAGTTGGCTCCTTCAGCAGCGACACCTTTTCTCTTGTCAGGGGAAAACAGGACGCATGAAAGTGTTAAGTAGGACAAAGCCAAGCTGCCTGCTTCCAGATGTGACCTTGCTGCTCTGGCCACAAGAAGACCCCTGCATGTGTCAGTGCTGTGTGCTTGTGCACCACATGCAAATGTGCTGCTGACTGATGAGGTGTTAATGAGCATGTAGAAGCAGGCTGCAGGACTTTAGTTTGGGAAGGGGACAACCCACAGTTAAGGTATGAAGTCAGTGTAGGGTTTCTCTGACTGTTCAGTTATCTGGTCCATCCATAGTAGCTAAATGTAAACACTGGGAAACCAAGAACAAATGAAATATTGCTTAATTTTTTTAAATGAAATTTATTTACATTTAAATATTGGAAATACCACACAAGCAGTACTAGTGTAAACATTTAAGACATAATCCATTAAACAAGGTTTTCCAATTGTAGGAATATATTTCAAAAAATAACCCCCCAAACAACCAACCAACAAAAACACCCCACCTCAAAACCCCAGACTAGACCTCCCAACCCTTTTTAGCTTTCTACAGGTGACAGGGTAAGTGCTACTGAGCAACAACTAAAACATCGATGTGTTATCAGCATTGTTCTCAGACTAAATCCAAAACACAGCACTGCACCAGCAACTAGGGAGAAAATGAACTCTATCCCAGCTGAAACCAGGACAAAGCCAAACACAGCTGGCAATACAGTGCTCCAGTCAGGTAGCAAAAATATTGGCCTAGAATGTTTGTCTTCCTCTAGAGAGAATAGTATTTTATTCTGACTGAAGCCTTCAAACTCCAAACAACTTACACTTTGCTGTGCCAGGCACACAGCATGCCCTTTGGAGTCACACTATGAACACACCTTTTTGGCAAGCCTGACCAAACAGCCGTTTCAATATCTTAAATCTGTTGACCTGAAAAAACTACACAGGAAGTATCCCTGGGTCTCATATGGAGCCTGGATGAAATCAGGAAGAGGTGCTGTGCATAACACGCATGGTCATGCTGATGGGATGCTTAACTCAGAAGAGTGTGTCAAGGCTTAGCGGTCATAAGGACTATGAGGGACCAAAATGATTAAATGAACTGTGAGAACTGTGCACTTACACAAGTATCATTTATAATTAAAATTACACATTGGCTTAAGCAGACTGTAGCTATTAAGAGCAGAGAAGTAAGTGAATTTTAGTACCCACTAGCGTTGTCATATGCAGTTAATGGGAATTTTGTTGTTATTGAGATCCCTTGGAGAGAAGCAGACAAGCTTTGCATTGCGTGTGGAATGAGCAGAACCAGTGAATTTCCTCAAGTAGGTCTTGATTGAAAACCTTCCTGGGCAGGAATCTGAAGATTTGTCCCTTGTTTCAGCAGCTTTTAACAAGACAATGAGTTATTAGGAGTAAAGTAGGAAGTGCAGGTATCTGAAGAGCACTCAGCTAATGCTACTAGTCTGAGATCCAGGTGCATCATCTGAGAAGAAGCAACTCTGAAGTATCTTGCTTGTTCTGTTCTTGATTAATGTTTAATTTCGGATCCAGAATAACTTAATACCCCACCCCACCCGATGAATAAAACTTAGTCTTCATTATATAGTGACTTTGCCTGAAATAGGTATTTCCAAGCAATTGTGTATATTATTTGCCACTTATTCACAGTGGAGAAAATGAGGAGTAAAAAATTCCCTGGTATAAAGGTATAAACTCCCCTTTATGTGCATACCTGCATTAAAAACTGCGACTTCAGAAATGCATCTATTTACATCAAGGTATATGTTTTGTATGAAATCTCCTGTGCATAATTCAAACTGTTTAAATGCTGTCTCATGTCCCGTGAATGTGGTTATATAGTGACACTGAAGGACCTGTTTTGCCCTTTCTCTGAAATAAGTGAATCAAAATTGATGGGGGAGCAATGAGGGAGCAAGCTGTCCAAGAAGGACTTTAAAAAGCCCAGCTTGGTGTTTGAAGATCTGCCAGAGGGAGGGGGGCTGTTGAAGTGTATGCTGTGTAATTGGCTTGGCTTTAAAAGCTCTGTAGCTTGGCTTTCCTTGAAAATCTATCCTCACCAGTTGTATTTCCTGTGAGAATGAGTGGGGAAAGTGACTGTGACACATCAATGCATTTGAGTGAAATGCAGTTTAGGCTTGACTTGCAGGTATTTTTCTTCGTCCTTTCTTGGTACTTATATTGTTCTGTTAAAGTAAAGGCATACCCTCCCTCCCAACCTCTCCATCCTTACAGCTGTTCTGTCTGTTATAGTCTATTAGCTCCATTTTATATCGACCTAAGAAATGAAGAGACTGAGAGAAGATGGAAGGGTTTTACCAGCGCAGAAATGTGCAGTGGTTGATATCTTGCCCAATGCAGAAGGGTCTGCATAGGTCCAGATGGTTGTGTCACAGCTGTTTTTGGGAGCAACCGTCCTGTGTGTAAATGACTCTAGATAAAGCTTAGGAGCTGGAGCCATTTAAGCAGTTAGATGAGGATTTTGTGGATCCCCAAAGACACTTAGGAAAATTGCTCAAGTGCTTTAGCCTATTTCTTGGCGAGACATCTGAAGATACACAGGAAATCTTTAGTGGAGGAGAGCCCTAATCCCAAGTTTTGTATAGCCCTCTGTGGCTTAGGGTGACCTGTACATTCTGAAGACAAAATACAGCATTGCTGTCCTTAGCATACACTCTTGTGTAATGTGACAGTAAAATTGATTGGAATGTGGTACAAATTTGGACAAGAAGCACAAGTACTACACAACCCTTAGACATAAACTGTTGACCAAGTCTGAGAGTAGGACTGGATCTGGCTGCACTCAGTCCCTCTATAATATCTGAGGACCAGCTGGAAAGCAAGGGGCTCCTTTCTGAACCTCGTGACTCTAACAGGAGGATCTAACACATCTTGTCCACTGGCCTAAGGCGGCCACTCATTCTGTGACAGGAAATGTTAAAGGAGAAGATTTTCAAAGGATTATTTGTAATTATGGCTAAATGATTTCCTAGACTGTGCTTTCTTCCTTTTCCTCTTTCTTCACTGATTTGCCAGTTTCTTCAGTGATCCTCGCAAGCTGAGGATTTCTGGGGCCAGCTCTTAGCATGTCTCTTTTCCAAAATCGGCTTTCTCTGGATATGGTTTGTTAGTAGTTTAATTTTAACAGAAGGCCTCAAATCCAATCCCAGTCATATTGTGCAAAAAGTAAATTTACTGTCAGGGCTGGAATGCAAAGAAGAAATCAGAAATGAAATAAACTTTACAGAAAATATAAATACAGCTGGACTAATCACTGCAGCGATTGTGAGATTGTTGCAGGTGCAGGGCTTAATTATATAAAATAGTAGTCTAACAAGATGAAAACTGCAGATAATGAAGCCCTTTCTGACTCAGCTGCGGAGGTCTTGCTTAGACATCTACTATGAATTCCTTCCTTTGTTTCAGAAATGAAATGTTTCCTCCAATTAAACCCTCTATTGTTTAGAAATCCAATTGTTTTCTGAGTCAAAGCCCAGTTTATTATTTCTTTGATGCTTATTCTGGAGATTGCACAGGTGTTTTTTCTTCATTTCTTTACTTGATACTATGTTTACAAGTAGATTGAGTTGTGTGGAATCAGATGTGCTTGTTCTCTTTCAGCAGCTACAGTTTGACTCTCAGGTACACAGAGGAAAATTCATTAACTTCTTTTCTAAAGAGCATCTCAGTTCATACATATGGAAATAAGCTGTTCCTTAGGAGACTAACTTGCTTAGCTTGAGTTTTGAGAATTGCAGCAGAACCTGAAAGAATAATTTCAGTGTTGTCATTCTCAGTGAACATTGCATCAACTGCTCAAAGTAGAAATATGTCCCTTTAAAACATTTTAGGGACATGGGCTTTGTAAAGTACTGCAAGAGGGCATTTGTTTTATGTCTCTCACCCACAGGTTTTCTGGTGATACTGCTTCTTTGAAATTTTCCCCATAAGGAAAATTGGAACTACATGGGAATATGAAGTTCACAGTGCTGAAGCAACAAATAAAAAGTCTGAAAGAGCATAACAGGCCTTGGTACGTTTTTCAGATCCATCAAGACTTTCTTGTAAACATAACAAATCTATAAGCTTATGACCCTTTATTAACTTTTGATTTGACTGGGTTTTATTTTTCCTGAGTTTTTAACTTTTTAAAGTGCAGTTTTGGTTAACAGAAAATATTAGTAGATCTGGGTAAACCTAAATGAAAAACTTCAGCTATAATTTTAAAGATGGAGGCGTGCAGGGTTCCTTTCCTTTTCTGTACTGCAAATCTGAACAGAATAGTGACCCAATGAGTCGGATCATTTCAACAGTCATAAGCATGTCTGTTTTGCTTACTGTAGAGTTTTGTTCTTATATTAGGTTTTCCCTTCATGAGTTCAATTTTACTTATGTCATAGGTAGTGAAGCCGCTGCTGGTACACTTTGGCATAGGTCTGCTGAAGTGCTAACTGCAATAAAGAAACAAACTTTGTCAACTGTCACGTTTCTATCCAGGGTGTTGGGCAGAGAGGGCCTATTAAATACCTGTTAGAACCTGAGATTGTATCACTTTAAATGTGTGCTGTTTATAATGTGGGTCAAGACTCAGAATCTTAACAAGAGAAATCCAGAGTGAAGCCTGTTTGGTGATGTGGCTCACACCCACAGGAGGCCAGCCTGCCAGAGTGAAGTGATCAGCACTGTCACCCACTCCTTTTGGTAGGGCTGGTTAAGGAGAGGTGGCTTCTGTACTAGTTGGGCAAGAGCTCTTCTGGCTGCTCTAAGCCTGTTCTAATAGCTTTTTAAAACTTGTTAATGACAGCTCCAACAAAAGAATTTATTGGGGGGAACATGCGTACAAAATAACTCTAAAATAAAAGGAATTAAATGAGGGTGTCTGTGTCCTGTTTGATTTCTTTTCATGGAGTTTTAGCCGTCTTTTACAACTACAGCATAGCTGTTGCTTAATTTAAAATGTAGAGCAATTTCAAACAACACTGTCTAATCTGCATTGATTAGTTCCTGATTTCTCTGAAAGCTTGCTACAATAATGAGTGATGCTTTGAAATGTGTAAGGAATGAGTGGTTGGTTGTAAAAGGAATGAGCAAAAAATAGGTGCAAACTCAACCAATCACTTTTAGGTGGGCAGTGTAATGCATACAATTTTAATATTTAGAAAGATTACAAAATATTTCTAAATATTAACTCTTCACAAAATCCAGAAGAGCATTTAGTTTATTATATTTAATTAGTATTTTAGTTCTGTGCTAGTCCGAAGTACCATTAAGCAGGGTGTTAGATGCTGTATAAAGATGGAATTAGGAGTTAATTCCTTATATATGCATACATATGAAGTGTGATTGCTCTATGACATGGGATGACCTCAGTTATAAGTCAGTTTAACTTTATTAGATTCAAGGCAGCTCTGCTTATTTATACTGGCTGGAGATCTGGCTTTGTGTACTTTTATCTAGTTGCAGGTGCTATAAAGATAAACAAACAATCTCTTAGTGGCCTGGTGAAGATATAATATTCTCCTGTGTTTCGTAGTGGTTTCTGACATGATGGGATAATTTCTGCTTAGGCTGTGCTTCTCTGGCCCTTTTGGATAAGTGACTTGGAGAATTCTTCACCGACTGAGAATTGCACATGTATCATTATGGATAACGGATTTTAAAACAAGATAAATTTACTTACAAGTGTGTGTATACTTATGACTTTATTTTAAAAAGAAAAAAATAAAGAATAATTTTAAGTAGGAAATAGAGATGCTATCGTTATTGCTTGTAATGTGTATCTGTATTGCTGTTTTATGTAGGCACCTGAAATCTGTGATGATTTCTTTGTTCCTGCAGGTATAGTACTGTCTGTTTTCAAGTGTGTGTTTCTGTGGGCATGCCAAGTAATATATAACATTGCTTATGCTTTTCTGAGTTCAGCTTTCAAATACCACCTGCACACAATTGGATATGTCAGATAACATTACAGACCAACAGTACTCCTTGACATAATATGGTTGGGTTACCGGTGGTCTGTCTGAGGATGGCTTGATGATAGTCAAAAATTATCCTGGAAATCTGCCCATAGAAGTTCTGAAAGTGGGAAATGTAGCTGACAACATACCTGCTATTCAGTGAAGTAGAAGTTGTTTCTCCCTTTTTTGTGTAGACTCCTGCCTATTGGGAGACAAAAGGTACAGCTGTTTAATACACAAAATACTGAGTCGTAATATAAAGAATTATTTGATTAGTAAACTACAGTATCTGCTTGTTAAAAGAACTTGCCAGATACATAACTACTGGTTGCAGCTTAAGCACTGATTTTTGGCCATGGATATGAGGACTGGCTTCTGATGCCAAATACCTCCAAGTCGAAACCTGTGTACCTCCTTCAAGTTCTTTGTGGAATCCATCAGCAGTGCTGCCAGGATCTTTAATTTTGTGCTGTTACTTGCCACACAAGTAAAAGTGAGATTATGTTTAAGTAGTGAGATGTTGTCAAGAGTGCAGGGAGCTTCTCTTTCTCTTTTTATTAAGGCAGCAGACAGGTGATGTAGCTTGGGGACAGCTGCCAAGGAGAAACTCTGACCATGAGGACACCAACTGCAGTCTGCCAGGTCTTGATTTGACCCCCTCTTCTTCCTGTCCTGTTAGTCCCATTTATATTCTCGCTCTTCTAGCTGGTAACTTTCCACTGCTCTTTGCTTACTGTACGTGTTCTACTTCATTTCTTTGTCTTACATTTAGACAGGCAGAAGCGAGTGTTACTGTTCAAGATGAGGACGGGTCACAGCAAATACCTCAGGTTCTGTGTGATACCTAGTGTGAAGGTCCTGGGGCAGCTGCAGGATGGCAGGCAGACCTAGTAGAAGCTGGTCCAGTTTTATTACCCCTGCTGTGTTGGCTGAGGTTTAATGCATAATTGACAGTTGTGTGGAAGACAGCTTGTTGAGAGAACGTCATTTATTTACAAGCTTTTTACGAATGAAATCATCTGACTTGGCAATTCTGTGTGCCTGCAGTACAGTTTTGAAATTTTGCATTTTTTAATTTAAATTTTTAAAATCAATTTAAAGGTCAGATTGCATGGCAATCTGCAAGGAAGGAAGTTCTGTGTACCACAAAGAACTCGAATTCTTCAATCCTTTTATCTCTCAATGTAACCTTAGTGTTGTCATGCTTAGCTGTATAGCCCAGGAGTCTATTACAGCATCAGAGCTCATGATAAGGAGTTTGTGAATGACAGCCCTGCTCAGATCCTCTTGAACTATGTAACTTTACTGACTGCAGCAACAACTGTAGTGCTTCAGCTTCTACAGCTCTGAACTATAATCTCAATTTGAAATGTTTCCCTGTCTGTGGATCCACCAGTCTCAGAATTCTTTGTAAACTCCTTGCCTCTCCCTTAGTCTATCCTTGATTTGCAGGATGAAAATGCTATAGTGGGGCTGAGACAGAAAGCAGGTATTAGGTTTTTCTTCCATGAGCAGTGTATTTAAGACAATGATTAGGACAGTAAGGGGAGTACTATGGATTTAATGACTTGATTCCTTACTGGATCCTGCAACTCTGTAAAGCAAGGATGAGGAGTGGTCTCACCAGTGTTAAAAGGGCTAATGTCAGTTTGGCACTGGATGTATGCTGGCAGTTGGTTATGATAAAAAATTAAGGTGAAAGTTTAAGGTTAAAATTTAGAAAAATGCAGTTGTAGGCTCATGCTTACAAGGATCTTGTTAAAGACTAAAGCTTTTGATTTGTAGGTTCTTCTAAAGTCGCAGAGCTAGGATAAGATTAGTTGAAGATTGGGTTTAGAGCAAATTATGACATAGGTAAAATCACTTTGGGGTGGTTAATTGGGTGGCAAAGTTTGTGTTCCTGTTAAGGGGTGGGGCTGCGTTGGTAAATCAGGTTTCTTTGCTGGCCTCTGCAGGCCCTTTAAAGTTGGGAACAGGATTGGAACTAACAAGCAGGCATTAATTCTAATGAGACCTGAAGTGTGTGAATTAACTGATTGGTTGGTTCAGGGTTAAAGTTTGGAGTCACAGGGCTGAAAAGCTGGATTTATTTGATGCTTCTACTAGAGTCAAAGGGCACATGTTAATAAAAACAACACAATATCTAACTCATCATTTCTCTTAATTATCTGTGCCATGGAGTGACCTTCATTTTCTTTGCTTTGCATCTGTGTTCAAATTCTGTGCTCACTGTAGAGAGATGGCAGCAATCATACTGCGCTCTGGAAGAAGCCTTGGCAATTGATATTGTGCAATCTTTGCAGAGGCCTTTCTGGCAAACATCAACAATCTTTAACCTCCCTCACCCTTCATACAACCTGGAATGTGCTATATAAAAGAGGCAGTGCTCTATGTGAAGTTCCTAGTTGCTATTTAATGGTGAAATGGAAAAGCATGCTACTGCTGCTGCCACCTCTGCTTAAGAGGAGGAAACTGGGACTGTCATAGGCCAGGCTCATTAGAGGTTTGGGATCTGACTCTGCTAATATTTTTCTAATATTTTTCAAAAGGCTGTTTTCCAAAGTCTGCTGGGGGATCAAGGCCATCCTTCAGGTGGTTTTCCATCACTTCTGCTGCTCTGGTAGCATCCTGAACTCATACTACCTAGTAAAAAGGAGGCTTTGTCAAAGGGAACAGACCAGGCTGACCAGAGAGTGTTATCGAATGGCATGGGAAATAAGTTGGTGCTGGGTCCTTTGCTAGGAAGAGTCGTGTGTCCTTGGGCTGGGAATTTCTGGCATGGGGCAGAAGTGAAAACAAACAAAATGCTGACCTGTTTTGAGCAGGCAGATTCATTACAGGAATACCTGGAATCACATCCTGCAGTCATGGTGTCCTGGAGGAGTCTGTATGTGAGACGAAGAGCTGGTATAATCTACATGGGATTATGGTGGCTTTCAGGGCACAACCTATAGGAGGGGAGTGAATTTGGGATTCCAGACATTATAGGGCACTAGCTTCGTAAGGTTTATTTGAGTCTTAATGCTAATGGGGACAAATGTCCTTGTACAGATCTTGGGATCATTAGCTTCTTAGACATCATTGGTCTAAAAATAATGCATATTAGAGCAGTGTGATGCCTAAATAATGAGGATGAGGGAAGGGGAGCTGCTGCTTCTGTCTATTGAAAACATGCTTAAAGGGTATAGAACCTTAAGATACCACAAAGAGGTGTGTATGTAATGTGTTATGTTGATTTTATCAGCAAACTAGACATCATACTGCAAACGAACTAAACCATAACTTCACCAGCTGTTTTAGCCTGACCTCCTGAAATCCAGCACATTAATTTAATTTAATGTCATAGTTGCATTATGTTAATCAATAGCTATTAAGTGCTAGTGAAAATATCTGTCCTGACGTAGCTGCAAGACATTAGGCCATTTGGCCAAATATGGTGTTTTAATTAAGTAATTATACAGGATCACATCATCCCATCCCAACTCAAACCATTCTATGATTCCTATTGATATGTTGAACACAGTTGGTATCTAGAGAAATGAAAGATATTGGTGATCTGTATAAATCGGGATTTATCATCTAAAAAAAAAAAATACTTAGACACGAAATGTTAGTAAGTAATAAAAAATATGTAGCATGTTAAGTTACAGTGATTTTTCTCAGTCAATAAACTAACCAATTTTTCTTCAGTGCACCAGCATAACCAAATTGATTCCTTGTGATTCAGTATGCTGAATGTTAAGTGTATGATTACCTTATCTTGCTTCCTGACTACCTGCAAATGTGTGCCTAATTCTGCAAATATCATCCACTCAAGTGTGTTTATCGTCTTAGGCTACAAACTGCTGTATTTTCATCTCATTTGAAAGTTAATCTTATGTTCTGCAACTTAAAATAGGAATTTTCTTTGTGGTTTTTGTTTTTTGTTCTTTTGTTTTTTACCTTGGAAGTATTGACTTTGGCAACAAAGGCTGTCTTCTACTGAAATTGCAGATAAGTGGTGTATGTCAAGTTCTCCTCATGCACTGTTTCAGCTTGAAATGAGAATGTCTATCAATCAATCAATGTCCTTAAGTACTATTTGCCTTGTTTATATGAACGTGTTAAAAAGGAACAATATTTCTAAGCGTTGCTGCAAGACTCATATCTACAGATTTTCCCCTATGAATGGCAACGATGAGGCCTACAGAAGTGTCTGCTCAAGTAAATGATAGTCAGTTACACAGGCAAATGAACCCAGAGATTGACTGTTTGTTTTTTTCATAAATAAAAACTTACAGTAGTTTAAAAACCTGCAGCCAACGCATAAAAGCCATAAATCTGTATTTACGTAGAGTGAAAGGAGATGGTGTTTATTCTGTAAATTCCTAATCTGTGCAGACTGTATGCCTGATAGCCTGTAACTGGCCTGTAAATGAGTGGGAAGGAAAATTTACCATCCCATGGAATATTCCATAGAGGTGAAAACCTACAATTTTTTTCAAAGTAAGACCGAAGGCACCAGCAAATTTATTAAATTTGTTTTCTTTTGTTGGAGAAAAGATAGGTTGCTGTGATGTCAATTTCTTTAAATGGCAGTACTTTTCAGGGACCTTGTTTATTTACTGGCTTTTTTCTTATTGAGTTAGTCTGCAAGATGAATGGTAAAATATGTTGGAATAATCCGTATGCTTTTGCTCAAGCTAGTATGGATTTGTTTTCCATGAAAGCCATTGACTGCTTTCAACTGGGGAACATTGAGACTCGTAATGGACTTTGTACAGTTACTGGTATGTCCCTGACAGTGCTGTGAAATACCACAGAAGAAAAGGAAAGTTACTAAAAAATGATGACTGCACATTTTGCCTTGAAAAATGGCTATGCAGCCTGCTGGCAAGGTGTAATTAAGATTTATCCTTGGGCAAAATCCAAGTACATCAATAAACAAGGTAAATTTCAGATGAAGTATTAAATAAATGGCAAAAGTCTCATCAACATCAACAGCTGAATGGGGACAAGTAAATTAAAGATGTGTTGCAGTGGTTGAACTTGGATGATGCAGATGTGCCTTATGCTCCCAAGCCATCCCCTGGCTGCAGCCAGTAACTAGTGTTGCAAGCATAAAGACAGTCCTGAGAGTCTTGAGGATCCCCTGTTGTAAGGAAAGCTACCTTTGGAAAGGCTGATCATACATTTGTGCCAAAAGGAACAAAACAGGCCTGACACTGTTTTTGGCAATGTATGAACTAAGACATTTTTATTTGGCCAAAACAAAGAGATTTCCTGGAGTTTCTGTTTGTCCGAAATTGGTCATAGTCCCAGCAAACTTGTATTGAGGTCAATAAGGATATATCACCTTACTGAGAACTGATTTTTTTTTGGGGGGGGGGGCATAAGATTGTATCCTGTGCTAATCAATATGCTCAGATCATCTCCACTGGCACAAAGGTGTGCCTATATTTGCCAGTTGTAATACCCTGAGTAAATAGAAGCTATTCAAAGCAGAATGATTCATCCTAAATTGGATGAAAATGGGCATAGATCAGTAGTAAATTTAGTCTACTGGATTGATGCAAAAATGCTTCTGATCTGGCCTCTAGGCTCAGTCACATTACCCTGCTCATTGCTTGGTTCACTGTGTGGGGTAAAAGCATTGAACATATGGCTCACAAAATGCTGTATGCAAGGTAATGTTGACATTTACACACTCTTCATTAGTTGCTGTTATCTTTGGAACCTTTCTCAGTGACATACTGAAGTCACTGACTGATTATTTGGTAGGTCATCCTGAAAATTGCGATTATTACACCAATGCTTCTCTCCTTGAACTAGCACTTGAGTGATGTGGGAGTGAAGGAAAGGGGAATTATTTAGGTTATGAGAGCAATCTTCTAGAAAGCAATAGGGTCATTTCTGCTACTTGCAATTTCTCAGTTTCTGGCATGTGAGGAAGATGATGTACCCATCAACGAACTGGCAATTAAGCACTGTACAAGTTTGAGATGGTGTCTATAAAAAAGTCCATATGAACTCATAATATAAAAAGTGAAACACTGCTAAGAAAAAGGACTACTGGGATTTTTTGTTTTTAAAAAAGTACTTCTTGCAAGGTAGAAGAATAAATGATGTCAAAATAAGAGCTAGTTCCAAAAGCTAAGAATGTGCTCCAAAACTGTTGCAAAACATGCTTTCAAACTGGAAGATACCTCAGCTTTGCATCATTTCAGGGTTGCATAATAGAATGTTTTAGTTTACATTTGTGAAACTATTAATTATTGGCAATGCCATGAATTCCCACGTGCCTTGTGATATTATGTACCCTTCATATCCTCTGTACCTATGCTGTATCTACACAGCAACACAGGTATGCGTGTGAACAGTGTTTGCATTGCAACTTGCTCAAAGAGATCATCCCTTGCTTTCAGGACTGACAAATAACACGTTTCCCTGGCAGGAAGAGGACTTTCTACATGGCAAGTTATTAAATTGATGTGAAAATTGAGTTGTAATATTAATTATGCAGGAGAAACACACTGCAAAATTACCATTCTCTGGTTTTCTGGGCTTTGTTCTATGTGAAACTTTGAAGAAAGTTTTGTCGACTTTTAGTAAGCAATTGGCCATGATATCACATCCTTGCACTCTTCTGTACTCTTCTAGCCACAAGAAAATGTCATCCTTCAAGAGCTTTTAATAATGGTGATCAACAAAACAATTTTCTGCCAACACAGCTGAAGTACTGCTTTTCACTTCATAGGGAAGGAAAAAGAAATCAAGGAAGGTGCTGCCAAGGGCTTTTTATATTCCTAAAGCTTTTTGCCTGTATTGTTGGTTTTTACATTATTATTTGCTGTTCAGTCCTGTATCTCATATATAAGCAAAAAAGAAAAAAAAAGAGCCAATTTCACTTTCAGATGTTTTGAAATACTTAAGACTTGCCTTGACAGCCAGATCTCACTGACATGCTGTAAGCAGGGATGACTCCCAGAAGTCCCTTCCAAGCCTGGACTTTTCGATGACTTTTCGTTGCTCAGCATGAAAAACTAAAGATGCAAGCAGGCACAATATTAGGTGCTTTAAGAAGGTGGGGGTGATCAGGACACATGTTCTGGGCCATAAGCTGTCATTTGGGGCGTCTTAGGAAGGATCTAGTTGAGGAAAACTTAACATGTCTATTACACTTTTCAAGAAACTTGTATGCAGAAGATGCTGCTGAAAGAAACTAACAGCAGACACTAATTGCTTACAAGGTATAAAATTCTCTCTTTGCAGCTTTCTGAAAGACTTGTACTTGCCAACCAGTGAGGTTATTTATATATACGTGTGTGTGCATGTATATATATATATATATATATGTTTTAAGTGTTAGCTATAGCTCAGTTTTTGAAAGGGGTGACTTTACATTTTCAATAATGTTCAATTTGTTCCTGAAAAAAGCCTTGCTAGAACTTGCAAAATGAAAAGACCCTTTTCCACTGATTCCAAGGCCTCTTCCTTGGATCAGGATCTGTGAACGTATGAATGCTGCCTGTGCTTTCCTGGCAGCTCCAAAGCGAATATAAGTGCTGCAATGCAGGTGGCTGCTGCTGAGGAATCCCCAGTGCTGGAGCCGACCAGGCTATGGTGAGGTGGCACATTCCCTCAGCAGTACCGGGCCTTTCATGGGAAGAGTTTGTTGTCATACTTCAATTTGAGTCACGAGCCTCTTACGAATGATACAGTGCAACAGGCTGTTTAATGTAAAAATGCACATTTCTTCTATTTTCTTGTTGATGTGTGCAACCATTTTCCTTTAGAGAGCTGGCTATTATGTGGTGAGCATAAACTTCATGACAGCTTTAGCTGGCATTACTTTTCAAGGACTTTAAGTCCTTTGAGTTTGAAAGTAATAGAACAGGGCAAGTGTATAACTATTGTTCAGTAATTTGGCTTTTGAAATAAAGCTTTTGCTTTTGAATACAGAAACTTATGCATGCTAGTATGGCACTGTGTGCATGATCTGTATGCATATTATGTGCATATATTTACATTTCTGGCATAATATGGTGTAATTGAAAAGACCTGTGCAACAGCAGCCAATGGGCTATTATGTGGAAGTAGACAGGATTTGCTTACCAAAAATCTAATAAATTTTTACACAACTTCAGCATTTCCAAAATGCCAAACATTTAATAACCACTTCAGATAATATGTGTTGTTAAATTATTTAAATGTATTCCACTTCCCAGGTTTCAAGGTCACAGTGAGATATTAGCTATTCCTTTTCTTTTGTTATCATGGAAGTAGTATGGACCACTTATAGAAGAAAACTTCTATTAGAGCAAATGGATATATAACCAAGCAAGCTTAAAAAATAATTACAGAGTAAAGCAGAGCTTGAAGTGGACAAGTCAGTATTCTTTGTTTCAAGATGGTCAAAGCTGTTTTAAATGCATTATTTGTGCCATATCCTTATGGCACAATAATTGTTGAATCACTTTTGAAAGTCTCATTTGAAAAAGTGATGCATTTTTAAAATAATATTCAAGTTAAATGAGATGTCACCTTGAGTAAGTCAGCTCAATGCAGCATATAAATGAAATGCTCATTCTTATTCTGACTACCAACCTCTTTCTTTTGTCTGGAAAGGGGACAAAACTCACACTGTCTCATGCTGCAGTGCTGAAAAGAGCAAAGTCACAAAACTGCAGGATCCTTCATTTTCTTAGCTGTAGGTATGTTTATGGAGGTCATTTATTTCAGGGTAGGTCTGTACTTTGACAAATAAGCTTCTAAAAATCCAGTCACGCTCGTAAATGAAGTTTATGCTTTCTGTTGTGTTAATATGCTTCCAAATTTGGTAACTTTGAGCATAAGTAAAATATCTTATAGTGTGGGATATTTTCAGAGAGGTATATTGATAAGCAGTAGAAATTGATAATAACGATAGTGGCTAGAGATGTACAGTTATATATTAATCGGAAACTGAAACTGGTGGGATTGCTTGTGCACTAACAAGAGATGATTGATACACCAGGGTGTTCTCTGGAAGATATGAAAAGATAGGGTTTTAATTATTAACAGTCAAAGATGTATGCTTCTATATTGGTTCCTAAGAAAATATGGACGCTAATCACAGACCCTATCACAAGATGCCTTACAGGATAAAACTGCTAGTGAGGTGTTTAGGGATAAAATGGTAAAGATCAACCACTCTGGGCAGCATATGTTTCAGACAATGCAAAGGAAGGCTGCCTACTTTCATCTCCTTATGTTTTTTAGTAGCTGTATTGAATAATGTGCTGCACCTGCTTCATCAAAGAACCATGAAGATGGATGGTTCTCGGTCAGAAATACACATTTATATTCTGAACCACTGAGAACTAGTGCTTACTTATGCTCACAGCCTCTGCTTTAATTTTTGAACAGCTAGAGGGTGCTGCTTGAATATTTAATATGTAATTACTGTTTAGTTTTTTTTATCATAACGTTAAGTCGAAGATCAAGATTCAGATTTATGAAAGAGACAATGCAAATTTGCTGCACATCTCCAAAGTGTTACAACTCCAGTAAAAGGGTACATTTTTCTTGCAGTTAATGTGCTTCCTTCTTGTGTTGAGGCTGATAAAATCCACAGCTGTAATATTAAAGTGAACTAAATGAAAACTAGTAGGGTTTTTTCTATAGTACTCTGTGGTGTACTGATATGAAAATGATGAAGACAGAGAGACTGAGCTAGAATGGGAGCCAGTTAGCAGATGAGGTACTTTTACAACAATCACAGAAAAAGGGGTTTATAAGTAGGATGTAATAGAATATAATGAAATAAGGTTTGGAGTTGTTCCTCCAAAGTGGGAGCAGCATTTGGAGAAAGCATAGGCATACCATTTGAACAATGTAACAGTGGGTTAAAGTGCAGATATCAGGGCAGATTGGAAATGAGTCTTTATTTTTGAGCAATAAATAAAAAAATTTAACTGGAACTAAGTGAGTTCCAAGGGCTGTGCCACTGAAGTCAGGTAGCTTGTATGCTAGAGGCTGCCATATAGTTGGAGTTGTGGACTAGGAAAATGCAAATTAGTGAGAACATACATAAGCAATTGAGACACAACAAAGCCTGGATTATGTCAGAAAGTTTAGTGTAAATCTGAGGGATTTTTAAGTTTTTGTTTTGAGAATTGTGAGGTTTAATATATGTTTCTGTTGTGAAAAGAGTAAATGCTTATATCAGTACACTTTATTAATAAAGAGCTCTATATCTTCCTGAAATTAATAACAACATTTTGAGCAGAAGATCTTGAAACATAAGAGGTAGTGGATTGGAAGTGAAGAAGGTGTCCTAGGCTTTCTGGTTATATCAATAGCAGGTACAAAAAGATAGGGAACTGCCTTGTGAAATAGGAAAATGATCTTCCAAGCTGCATTCTCAGGACTGCGGTGTTTTCAAGGAACTTGTTTCTGTTTATGTGCAAGATTTTGGTTTCATATACCCTAACACCCTCTCATGTAAAGCCATGCCTCAGACTTAGTCTTTAGTATTTCTCCTCCAGTGGCAGATAGTTACAAAAATATACTGTTGTTACCACAGGCATCCTATGGAGAATATTGGATAATGAATTCTTTCTCGTTTTGAGAAGCAGAGAAAATGGCAGCATTTTAGTACTTACTTTCATTACAGCATGTCTATCTAGAGGGCATGCTATTTATGTCTGTAACATTTCTTCTTACTGCTTAGCTGTAAAAATGTTAGATAAAACTAATATAATTATATGCTATAGCTTTATTTAAACTGCTGTGATTTATGGAAGATATTACTGAGTTATACAAGTTTCTTGTTGAGGTTATATTTGAGCAGATGTTTTTCTGGCATTTTTGGCATTCGACTACTCATATTTTACAAATTCTTATTTACATAAATTTAAGGTTTCATTTTGTGTTTGTACATGTATATTCAGGTATGTACAAGCACATGTAAAGTGTTCACTAAGATATCTGTAACATAGCAGATCAAGACTAATAAATTTAAAGAAGAGCAACATCTTAGGGCAGATTCTTTTGTGTTGTAAACTGTCACGCTTTTGATGGGTTTGGCTAAATTTATGCTTTCTGCATTATGGAGTGCATTCAGTCTCCCCACTGCATGGGCAAGTATTGACATGTAAGTGCCTCAGATGGTAATTTAAGGCTTGCTAATGAATTGCTGAGCACTCCCTGGACTTTCAAAGGTGCTTATATGGATATGAGAGAGGAAGTTTTTCACACTCATCTTTTCCACACTTCTGCTGAAATGGAATATATCAAGAAATATTGGATTTCCATTTGAGAAATTCATTATTTTTTTCCTCACAGCTCGAAAAGGTCTGTCTTGAAGCTCTCTGCTTTTATTAAACATCTTTAAGCAAGATCATTATGATCATATTCAAACAATGAACTACTTGTTCGTAGTATCTATACTGATGTACACATTTGACATGAGGCCATGTAACTATGTAGTTGTTGTCACCAGGAGAATGCTTAAAAATATTAATTGATTAATAATTAATTTATATTATATTTTAATATAAAAATATTAAATGATGCTGAGCATCTAAGGAGCAGTCCTCAGCCAGACTTCCTTCCTGAGAGCCAGGCAGTTTTCCCTCTTGGTGTCCATGTTTCTTCTCCCTGGCAGAGTCTCCAGAAGAGCAGTGTAGCAAGTTTGCTTTTCTTCTCACTTATTTCTGGGGAGATAAACTAAAATCTTCCCTGTGCTGGATTCAAAGGAAATGTGCTTGAATGTTATGAGCATTGTTTAACACTTACGAATTGAAGAGGAAAATTGGTGTGAAAAGTAATAGTTTCCAAGTGCTAGAAAAGGGCACATGGCTATTTTGATAGATGTTCATGCTTGCCAAAAGAAAAGATATTTAACCTGAGAATTTTGTAGTACTTCAAACTAGAAGATATGAAATAGTATGTTTGCATGAAGCTATTTCTTTTATTTTTAAGCTTAGCTTCTGTTTGGCATCTTTTTGAATGTGTTATGAAAATGCATCTGATTGGACGAAGAAAGGCATATTGCCTAATAAAATTATAATGCATCTTTAATGATGTATTATTCCAGTAGAGACTGCTTCTAAATATAATTTTTTGGTATTTTGGTATTGGGGAAGGGTCGTCTTATTCTGAGAAGTTTTATAGGCCTTATTTACATATATATATATATTTTTTTTTTATGATAAATAGTCTTCTATCAGTGTTCCATTTCTAAGATTCACCACTGAGTTCTCCCTAGCACAAATGAGTTATGTTTTCGTTTGCTTCCTGCAGAAAGCTCACCTTGTTGTAAACCTCTCAAATGCTACACTTGGCTCAGGTTTCTGTCCAGAACTGATACTCACTTTAACCTGTTTTAACTCACCATCACCTTTGGAAATATGTTTAAGGTTATGTTGTCTTAGGGCAGAAGAGATCTAGAAAGTCTATTGTTTTTTGCTATATAAAAGAAAAAATATTTTAAATCCTTCGCTATCTACAGTGTTATCATACCGTGAAGAAATTAAGTTTTCTTTCCTAGAATAGTCTACAAATCCTTACAGTGTCCTACAGCATTGAATTAACATTTACGTGGCATATAAGCTTAATCACTTTCACTCCTTCCCAGTACATAATTTAGTAAAATGGAAATAAAATGGCTTGCTGCAAAAAGATATCACTAAACTCTGTTAATCTTAACAGTTCAGCTGCTCTGATATCAAACAGAATACATCAACAGTTTCTTCAGTGTATCACAGGACAATACAAAAATTCTTTGCGACTCTATAAAGGTATATATTTAGATGAAATGCGAAATATTTTTCTTTGAAGTTTTGCCTGAATAATTGTGCTTTAATTGTGCTAGAATGTTGCTTCTTGTTATTTATCCATGAGTTTGTTTATTAGCATCATAAAATAATTTCCTTCGTTTTCAATGAGCGCTAGAGCTGAGAACTTGAAACTGTTTGATATGAAATACTGGTTTAAGTTCTGCTAAGAAACGGTAGGATATGTTTTGGAAGAGGTTCAGTGGATTATTTTTGAAACTAATAGTCTTGTTCAATAAATGTTTTTGTATTACTAGAAAAAGATATAAAAATTAAAAAATATTTGATAAAAATAAACTGGGGTAAGAAAACAGTAATAATACACAAGAAATTCTCATTAAGGAGAGCCACATGGAGAGATTTTCTCAGAAGAACAAATACAGCAGGAGGTACAGTACTTCTGAACTGCTGCTGGTTTGTAATACTGGATAATAAAGAAATGAGCAGGATCAAGCAAATAAAACTCTTAACAGCTGAGTAACTACTGGGACCTAAACTTGTGCAACTGCTGCTCTAAATGGTTGCTCTAGCATTTGCTGAGTAAAGATTCTGACTTGCTGGCGTACGATCAAACATAATCTACGTGTGAATGAAAGATGGTGTTAATTGTACCAAAGGCCTCAGAAGGCTTTTACTATCAAAGTCACTGTGCTTGAATATGTAAATGCCCATGATTTTCAGTATAACTTGAATGTCTGTTTAACTCAAATGCCTAAAAAATTGTTTCAATTACAACTTGTAAAGGCAAAAGGAAAAACACTTTGTTGCAAGATATATAAAACTTTTTGTTCAGAATATCAAAATGACAAATTTTATTGTCACATAATGTATTTTTTTCCCTCATGAAAAAAATATCAAGAAATGCCATCAGTTTTTGTAAAAGAGGCTTTAAAATTGCATGTCTGATAGGAGTGATTCATACGCTATACAGAGCAACCCTCTCTTTGGTTGCTAAAGATTTCTATTAAGTGGTGCTGATCCATGGTGCCATGGAAATCTTAGAGCACTTGTGCTCAGCTTTTGACAGTTTTGTTACTTTGCTAAAGGAAACAGCCCATAATGTTAGCTTGAAACCTCTTCTGATTGAGGTAGCTGAGTGCTCTGGGAAGATTCAATTGGAAAGAGAATGAGAACTTTCAGTTACAAGTAGGGTCCCAGTCTAAGGACCAGTGTTACAAAATGCCATTTATTTCCCTCCTAATTAGAAATTGTAGAGTCAGCACTGGAGAAAGCAGCTTGAACTTTCAAGTTTTCCTGATGTCTGGGTCATACACAGTATATGCTTCCTAGGAGCCTTAGATATCTTAAACCAATTCTTTCATTAATCCTAGGAGGCAAACAAACCCACTCTAAGACTTCTCCATCAGACGATTCTTCATAATTAATGTCAGGAAAAATTTACATTTCTCTCCCTTTGAAAACTTAGCACCCTTCTTTTCCAACCCTCAGCTGCATAAGTAGCTATCAACAGCACTCAAATCTAATAGAAAATCAGCTGATATTTTGTATCTAACAATCCCTGACATTGACCTGCTGTTAAAGTACATTTTAATTAGGTGCTAATAGATGTGCAGTCTTGTTATTGGCACACTTTCCTAATATCCTTCTCCTCCAACCAAAAAAACCCTCCAACCACACTTTTTCTATCTCAGGAACCCCCCATGAGGATTGGTATTTTGAGGGAAACTTTCTTGGTGCATCTGTCATAGTGTTATATCCACAGATGCTGGTTAGATTGTCACTACAATGATGTATCCATGCCAAAGAAACAAGACTTTTAATTTTAGCCATCCTGTTAGACCTCTCTTCATTTCCTCTTCCTGGTGACTTCCTGCAACCACACGCTGTTTGCTTTCTCTTACTTCTGTTGGGCTTCTTTATATTTGTGAAGTCCCTTTATGAAAGTTTTTAAAACATTCTGGAATGCCTCAGAAACACCAAAGGAATAAACCAACCAAACAAAAAAACCTCAAGTTAAGCATTAGCTCTGAGTGTGTGGGTTTGGTTTTTTTTTTTTTCCTTCCATCGAGGTTTGTTAAGGTTCCTCCAGCCTCATGTCAGCAGCTGTAATGTGAAGAGGCTATTTTACTCTAAAATCATGTCAGAAGCCACTCAAGGGTGGCTGTGGTACTTCTGGATCACTTAATTTTGTCAAGAGATTGAATTGGGAACTGCTGTAAAGCTCTTCTCAATAATGGGAACTCTGAGTAGGATGCAAGGGTTCTCTTGTTGTGCACTGTGTTCTTTCTTCCTGTCAAACTGCATTGCCTCAAGCTGTGCTTTGTTGCTGGCTCTCCAGTCATCTCTGGGGTATGTTTAGATCCAGGAGTAAGAGAGCAGCACTACAGAAATCTCAGGAGGAATCTGCCAGTACAAAATATTTTACAAATACAATTTAAAACATGTGCAAATAAGAGAAAAAAGGAATACTTAATTTCCCAAAATAAACTTCATTATTTTAATGGCAAATCTTGCAGCTTTCTATTATACCTTCCACTTAATATTTTTGTGCTTATGTTTACCATTCCTCCCTACCTCTTACACTGTATTCCTTTTGAGTCTGGCTAATATTTATGGGGCCTGGTGTTATTCGCATGAAGAGCAAACACAGAAACACGAGTTCTCTTTCTGAGGAACT
>NW_009924222.1:39275-47553 GCF_000696875.1 Nestor notabilis | reverse complement strand
GAATGCCGAATCATTTTCCTATTTCACACATCTTCATGAGCATACATCAAACTGCTCATTTAATCTAGAGCCTGAAGCAATGCGAGCTTATGAATGAAACTCCCAGGACCAGGATCCTCCCCACCATATGTCACCACTTCCCTGAAGAGACATGGAGGCTGATACATGAGAAGCTGTTTATAAACCAAACTAATCCTTGGTAAATTGTGGGTTTGGCCCAGAAATAGCACAGGCAGGCAAAATCATTGAACTTTTTTCCTATTAAGGTTTTTCCTTTGAAATAAGCTTTTATAAAAAATGAATACATACAGACACACAGATATATTTGAGTAGATATGTGTACACTAGCATTAGCTACTTTAAAGTCAAAAGGAAATTTTTCTAGAAAGTATCTTTATAGTTTGACTAGTATTCCTGAACTAAAGAGAAGTTGTATAAAACACAAATAGAGACAAGGCTTATCCATATTGCTATCTGTCTATATTTTTTTCATTGAGATTTAATAATTCTTTTATAATATGTTCAAAAAGATTTTTAGGTTGCTAAGAAATAGGTAGTTGATAGTCGTGGTAGTTTCTGTCAATGGAAAACAAAATAAATAACAGAAAAATGTTTCTATGTGACAAGGGATACAATCTGTAAGAGTTTGACTGTAGTCTGTCAAGTGTGACACATTAGGATCATGTGATATGTTACTGAACTTGCTAAAAGATCTGAATGGGTTTATTTTCTGATTTTATGCATCCCAACGATTAAATGATACTGCATGTTTCAGAGCAGAACTGATATAAAAATTCCTGATCAGTGCCTGCAAACAAGATCATCTTACCTGTATTTTTCAGGAATTTGAGTTTATTAGTCCACAGAAATTCAGTAAGATTACTTATTTTGTCATCAAAAGATTCTGTATGAGATGTATATTCACACACCCTTTGCCCCTCCATATTCCTAGTCATATGGAGGAAGAAATGAAAGAAAATTGGGATAGATCCAGAAGCAATAGTGTCCTAATCTCTCATTTCTTATTACAATATGCTTTTTCTTCTCTTTTATCTGATGAATTTGTGAATTTCAGCTTCCTAAGGTAAACAGCATTCTCCCAGTTTTAATCCAGGAATGAATTTAAATATGTGTTTCTGTAAGAAGTTTGTGGCAATAGTGAATTATTATGAATTTTAATAATAACATGCTGGTGAGTTTAGTCCTGGAAATGAGTGGTAAAGCAAGTGTCCTGGGTTCAGCTACAGCAGTCATTTTTTCTCCTTCTTAGTAGCTTGTGCAGTGCTGTGGTTTTGACTTTCAGTCTGGGAACAACGCTGATAACACCGATGGTTTTAGTTGTTCCTAAGTAATGTTTACTCTGACCAAGGACTTTCTGAGTCTCATGCTCTGCCAGGGAGGAGGGGAAGCCGGGAGGAAGCAGAGACAGGACACCTGACTCAAACTGGCCAAAGGGGTATTCCATACCACAGCACGTCATGCCCAGTATATAAACTGGGGGGAGTCACCCGGAAAGCCCAGATCGCTGCTCGGGTCAGGCTGGGTATCGGTCGGCGGGTGGTGAGCGGTTGTGTCCTCTCCCCTTGTTATTCCTCTTATTGTTATTGGTAGCAGTAGTGGTTTGTATTATACCTTAGTTACTGGAGTGCTGCTGTCTCAACCCATGGGAGTTACATTCCTCTGATTCTCCTCCCCATCCCTCCGGGAGTGGGGGGAGGAAAGAAGGCGGCGGGGGGAAGTGGGGAGTGAACGAGTGGCTGCGTGGTTCCAAGTTGCTGGCTGGGCTTGAACCACGACACAAGCTAGACCCATTTAGTTTTTGAATAAAATTGTTTTCAGGTTTTTTTGACATGCGCAGAATCAAATCATGTTTTGGCTATCTAATTTATCAAGTAATACTTGGTAGCACAAAAAGAAAGTTATTTTGCATTGCCAATTTGTGTGGTCTCAGAGGAATTCTTTTTTATTCAGTTTTACTTGGTTTTATTGCCTTCCTTAACAGTAGTTTGAAGATAGTTCTTCTCAAGTATTAGGTTTTTTTTTTTTTTTCCTAGGCAAGCAGTGACTTGTCTGTATTTTTTCAACAGAGCTTTATTTGACCTATTTTTTTCCTAGATCTAAAAAATGGAGAATAATTTGAGAATAGATTATATTGAGCCATTTGTCTTTCATGGTATTGGTATACAGTTATGGAGAACAAATCTTTAGTTTAAGCACTTACAGCAGCTCTGCTGGCAAGAAATACACATAAGGCTAAAACACAGGCGCAACAAGAACAGAAATGGTTGAGCAGAAAGAAGTATAATCCATGACGAGTAACTTGTAGAGATGCGTGTTATTGCTTGGCAAAGGTTTCTACTCTGTTTATTTACTTTGGGGCTGGAATTTTCAGACCAAATATAGGGATAGGGTTCAGGGACTAGATTTAAATTCAAAACTTGTAAATGCCAGGGTAATGTCAATAAACTTTCAGAGATTTAGACAGATGTGAAGACTAACCTAATCTATCCTGAATTCTGCATATTGGTTTATTTAAAACCAAGTAAAGATAGCTTTGTTTCTTTCAAAAACTGTCAGCTAAAGGGATTTCTCAGAAAACCCAAGAGAAGACTCTCCAAATAGTTTTAAGTGAGAGCTTGTTCTGTGCCAAGGTCATTTTTAATTTCTAGTTGACTTGAAAGACACTGAATGTCAAACTGCACTGGGAAACCTTCATACATAATTAGCGGCTCAGATTGGCTGTATAGACTCAGCGGTGTCATTTATTGCCAAAAAGAGTAATTTAATTACTGTCCATATGCCCTGTTGGGCCTGACAGAAGCCCCATGTTGCTTAAATAGACTTGATTAGTAGAAGTGTTTCTACGAAACAAACATCTTCACCTTCCTCAGCCAGTCTTGGATAGGGCCTTTTTCTGCATCTCTTGCTTTTCACTTTCACAGTGATATTCTACAGAAACACTTATAATTCATGTTATTAAGGCATTCATGACCCAATTACTCAAAACTTATTTTTAATGATTAATTTTGGATGGCATTGAGCTTTTTCAAAGCTATTTTTACCAAATAAAAATTTCTCATGTAACAAAGGTCTCATAAAATATTTCTCCCTGCATGGATTAACTGAGATAGATTTTCACCCAATGTTTAGATGTTTCCCTTCTGAATATGTATTAATGAGTATGTAAGTTATTCCAATTACACAGGTAGGGAATTGATGCTCAAGAGAACTCCACAGTAGTTTGTGTGAGGTTACAGAAAAGACAGGACTGAACTGAGGGCTCTGATTGATCATCAGAAACCTGTCCAGCTTGTGCCTCCAAGAATCATTGTACATCATTAATTTCAGCTGTGGAAGCATTAGCACTCTCTTTAGATTTGAGGAAGTCGTAGCTTTGTTTGTAGCTGATGTTAAAAACAGTTTATCATTTTTATTTATTATTTTTTCATATCCTAAATCCAGGACTGTTAGAAATACTGGTTCATTAAGCTTCACAATGCCATCTGTCCAAAGTAGATACTCATGTCTTTATAATACAACTTGCAAGAGCTCAAGAGGAACTTCTTGCGAGAGGTAACAATAAATGAACAGAATTTACATGGCAAGCTACAGCAGTGTTTGATTAAATCTTAGTATCGTATGAACATAAATAGGATTTTCAGTTGAGTACTTCTAAGATCAAAACCAAACCTGACAGTAGATTTTTTTTGGGGGAGTTTATATTGTTCTGGCCAAGGAAGATTATCTTGGGAATCCTAGCCAATACTAATGAAAACATTATTGTTAGCATAGTCATTGCTGGTATCATGATCTCTGAAATGAACTGTAAAAGTGCAGTTGATACATGCCTAATCCAGAAAACTATAAAGAACAGCAAGTGTCGTAAGGCTTGCAGCATGTTGCCAAAAGACATGTCTCTTTTTGCAGAATGATTGAAGTTTCCTTTTCTTCCTTTATGTGCAAGTATTGACTATTATTTTTCGTTGGTCAAACATAAACCCCCCCAGCCCCTTCTTGTATTTCTGTGGGTAAAGCCATCACATTAATGCCTGAAAAATAATTTGGAGCTTTCTAAAGGAAAAAAATGTTTCCCATTGTTATTGATGTGATTAAAAACAAACCAAAGAGCAAGAGCATTGTGGTCTGTAAGTTTTAGGGATTAATGTTATAAGTGATCCTCGCCCCTCCTCAGTGGTCTTGTAAAATTACTTATTCAATTGCAGTACAATGACTACTAAATGTAACTTTTTCTAGCCACCCCTGGGAAATCTTAGGATGCTCATCTTTGGGAAGTGATAAATGGGACTGAGTATCAGAAGAGAAATTGTAGATGAAGAAATGAATAGCTGTGGTGATTGTACTGGATCACTGTCTGTGGTATACTTTAGTCTAAGCCAGAATGATCCCAGGGGAAAAGTCCAGAAAATCAGCAACTTTTACATCACAGAAACACTATAATGTTTTACTTGCACAAGTTCAAATTTTGCAGCTTGCATTAATTCAGGCTCAAATGTGAAACAGTCTGGAATGAGTATTACTAGTCACATGCTAGGCCGCTGGTCGATGCTATGTTTGTGAACAGATACCATTGACTGGTGTATGGTATGGCATGTCTGTTCTGACCAGCCAGATGTTTGACAAAGAGGAAACATCCCTGCTCTTAGGTAGTATTTCTTCTGTCATGTGTAATTTTCAAATTTTTTGAATAAAACAAACTGAAATTAAAATGTTGCTTAACCACTTTCTCGTCATGACTTCCTAAGACCGTAAGTCCATAGGAATGCTTTTAGCAAAAATACTTGTGTAAATATATTACTTTCCAAATACTGAGTGTGCATCTGGGCAGAAAATGTGTGACACAAGAGAAACAGCTTTGATGGCTGTCCTACTGATGAATCCTCCTCTGTTGCTTCCCAGCAGTGAACATCTAATGAATAGCAGAAAATTGTGCTGTTAATCTTTAAATCAGGGCTGTTGTGCTTTGCAGTATAGTGTTCATCCCACCCCTACTCTTTGGCCACCAGGTTCATTGGTGGTTCTGCATGGGGGGTTTATCTGTTTCATCAAATACAAGATTTCAAGCTGGAAATTTTAATCTGTCACTTACTGTTCTACTTTTTCAATAATTTTTGCCACTTCATTCCACAGAACTACTGTTTGTCTTTCACATTGTTTATATTGATCTAAATTCTCCTTTCATGTTCTGTCCTCAAACACTGCTCAGCTAAGCATAAAAATTAAATAAGACCCACACTGTGTTCTTCCTGAAATTTAAATAATGAATCTTTTTATTTCTGACAGAAAAGTCAGAAAATGATATTAAGATGGGCAACTCTGTTTCTTCTCAGAAAATTACACTCAGAAATTATATGCCTGTGGACCTGAGTTAGTTTGAATCTACCAGACTTTTGTCTGGATTTTAATTTCTGGGAAACTTGGAGATCTTGTGAGCTCTATTCTGGGATAGTTTCCAGGAGCAATGATTGAAATGCTTTCTTAAAATTTTTAAGATGGCTTTGGAAAAGTTTCTGCTGGTAAGTCCAGCCATTTGTATGCTTGACTACATCCTTTTGTCAGAGTGATAACAAATCACCTTTCAAAACCCATTTTAAGTTCACTTTTTGCTTTGTGGGTAGCTTATGCTGTAAATAGTAATTCTGAAATCTGGATCCATGGTAACTGGCTCTGAGCTTTTGGCTTGGAAGGCTCTGAAGATGAGGCAATACTAGTGTAATACATGCATTTAAAATGAGAATGCAGTGTTGGCATCTTGCATTCTTGTAGAGCAATGTTCTGTGTAGTGCATTGTGATACACAGACTTCATAGTTTTCATTTTCTTTGAAATGAAAATTAACTTTTATTGGTGTATCTGAGACTATACAACCATAGCTTTGCAGAGGTTAGAAGAAAATCCTGAAATAGTGATGTTCTGCGTATATGCCAGAGTGCCAAAAGTAGATTTTATGTATGAAAACAACCTGAGGTTCATAGAAGTCTTGGGCAGAGTTTGCAGCACGTACTTCCTGTTCTTAATTCTATTACTTGTCTTTCACCTGCTGTCTAGGTTGGAACAGCATAGTCACCGTAGCCTGGGGTATTGGGTGCCTGTCCTAAGTATTTGTGCTCCCCCCCAAAAAAAATCAGTGCTAGAAATACCTTGGAATCCAGTAAACATAAGAAAGAAGTTGAAATGCAGAGGCAGGAATGTTTATTTCTGAACTGGTGTGTAAGAGGAATTCAGAACTCAGATATCTGCACCAAACACCATTCACACAAAACTTAAGGCTTTTGTCATTGTTGTTTTGGGTTTTTTGTTGGTTGTTTTAATTTTTGTGGTGAAGAAACAAAAGATTGGTTCAGGTTGCTTCACTCTTTAAGGTAGTAATATAGTAGTTCTCACTGAAAAATCTTCTAATATGAGAGAGATTGTTGGAGGGCAGATGAAATGGTCAAAGGTGAATGATTCTGTGAGTGTCAAATAGCACTTTAAGACCAAACATAGTGTTTTTGGAAAAAGTTAAAACCCGACATGAATGATAACTATTAGTTATGTAATATTTTAACAGGTATTTGTTGTCCATTTATCTTAAGATTTAAATTTGTACTTTTGCATTTCAGTGTAAACTGTAGAGACGGCTCTCCCCAGCAAGCTCTCTTTTTACTGTATAGCATCTTTATGTTACTTCATAAGCAAAAATGGGTCACCTAGTATCAGAGTTACATGCCACTGGAGTAAAGTTCAGATATCCAATTTAATTCGATCTGGATGGTCTATGTTTATTCTTGTTACTTGCAGATACTAATTGTTGGTCTCATTAATTAAAATTTAATAATTTCTTTTTATTTACTTTTTAATCCATCTGTTTTCAAAAGAAATGGAAACAGAAGCTAATATTCAAAATCCCTTTTCACCTTTAGGAGAGCACAACACTCCAAAATCTGACATACTTATGCTTTGGGAATCCTGTGAACAGATCTTTCAAGCACTATTATTTAGTAGAAAATAGAAATTTTGGCAGTGCCAGGCAGGGGACATAAGACAATGTGTAACAGATCCAGTGGCACAGAATTTTTCATGTGATCCTATTTAGAGGTTAATAGGATTTATGAACTGTACTTTTTAAAATTCTTGTAACAAGTCCCATTGTAATTACCACAAATGTACCACAAAAGGTTCAGGGTTAATTTGGTTTGTGTGAGTATCTGAAAGTTTACAAGCTTATCCATGGCAAGTTTGGGTTTAGAATCTTAAAGAATGTTTCTCTAGAGATATCTGGCACTTCTAGTTTGGGTCATTTATTTCGGTCTTGCCTCTTATCCTGACTGTAGCCCTCCCACTCTTGTTGGGGTTTTGAAATACAAAGGAGGTTACATTTAGACAAAAAACCCAAACCAAAAAACCCACACCAAAAACTTAAAAAAACAACCACCAAAACCAGAAAACCAAAACTAAAAAAAATATATATATATAAAAAAAAATCTGAATACCTGAAAAAAGATTCTTCAGAATCCTAAATAAAATTAATTTCAATTTCAATTTGTCTTTTATTCTCATGGGCAATGCAGATGTAAAACACACAGCAGTTTTATTCTACTGCTTTCTGTACCCCATGCATTAGCCATGTGGAGTGGTTAATATTCTTGTGTGGTTTATCTGCCATACAGCCACAGTCTGAAGTGGATATAAGGTGTAGTTCCAGGCAAAATATTTATATTCTGGCTTCTTGATGAAAGCATGCAAATACTGGGTAAGAACAGCAGAAGTCCTGCCTCCTTTAAAGCATCTGACTGCGGCACTTTATATAATGCAAACAGATGAAGTAGACACTGTAAATTGATTATCTTTGGTGCTTCAGGGGAGGGAGGGGAAAGATTGCTTGCTGACGGGAAAAAAGTTAACTTGTATTCAGAGAAGATTCCCTGTATTGATCAGTGGCTTGTTACACTGTGATAGAAGTGAGTGGTTTGAATTGGGGATGGTAGATCAAGGCAGTCAGCCAGGCCTCTCATAAATAGCTTTCCTAAATGGTGCTGGATAAATAACTTTGAATCTCTGTAAATGATTCCTTTCATATCTAGTCTGTCAGGAAAATAAACTTCTAAAGTCTCAAATGTATTTTTAAGGCAAATGCTAAGGGTATCGAAAAATGAAGATGAAAAATCCATGCTACTATTGGCCATGATGTTTATGTTTGCTTAAAAAAAAAATATATGCCTTTCCTATGTTTTCTCCATGAGCTGCTCAAAATAAGGATGCTTTAGTTCTCTTAATTCCTC
>NW_009924222.1:20235-39244 GCF_000696875.1 Nestor notabilis | reverse complement strand
ACTTCAAAACACACACACAGTACATTGAACAACTTAAGTATATTGATTGCATAGAATAATAGTTAGGGTTGGAAAGGACCTTAAGATCATCTAGTTCCAACTCCCCTGCCATGGACAGGGACACCTTGCACTAAACCATGTCACCCAAGACTCCATCTAACCGGGCTTTGAACACTGCCAGGAATGGAGCATTCACAACCTCCTCAGGCAACCCATTCAAGTGCATTTTGGGATGTTGTATCTTGAAAAGATGTAGTTGTATTTCTTGTGGATATTATAAGATGTTCAATTGTGATAGTTTCATTTAAGTACCTCAAGAAAATATTAGTGCCTATGGAAATAAGAGAGAAGGTGCTGCTCAGGGAGAGAGGCTGGGAGGTGTTACTGGAGCTCAGAGAAAGGACATGCAGAATAAGGGTAAAAGAAAAATATCTTTGCAAAACTATAAGGTAAGCTGCAAGTTCTGGAAACTGTGTGGAAACTAGCTGAAGATGAACACCAAAGGAACAAACCTATAATATTTAATTTGCAATGCAAACTACTAAAGGATCACCCATCCCTAAAGTGAGTAACTATCTCTTCTGCAACAATGGTTTTCTGTAACATTTATATCTTGCTCAAGGCTAATCAGAGGAGGCTTATAAATTGTTGAAATTGCTTTATAGCATATTTAGAGCTCATTTCACAGCAGTTTAAGGGGCTGCAATGAAGCTAATAGCCTGCTGCATTTCTTAAGTGTTTGTGATTTAAAAAATGGTGTAACATAACACTTCAGAGTTATTTCCAAAAATAACATGGTAAATCTAATCATTATATAATCAGTGCACAATAAAAATCCCAGTGCTGTGAAGGCCTATTTCACTGTGCTGTCCAGCGTTTCACGTGTTTGGCAGGGTGATTCATGCAAAACAACCACATGGGAAAAACAACAGACCAAAATGTTTATCAGGTCTAAAATCCTCATCAGGGGAGAAAGAACTTCACTGGTTTGTGACAGTAGCCCTTCTCTTTTGTGAAACTGATCCTTTGGTAGAGTTTAGAGATTATTCTGTCTCATCAGCCACCTAAAAGCAAGAGCAATTAACCTGAAGAAACTGCTCTTTGCTCTGTACCCGTGTTTAATATAACTTGTTATTACTTCCTGTATTGAACTATCAGAACCATTTAGAAATGAGAAGTACTGAACACTACTGTAATCAAGTCACTTATAAAAGTCACATAATAGAGGAGATGGAAATAAAGTTGTCTTAAATCCTTCTTCACATAATTTAGTTGCAAATTCCCATTGGTGAACTGAGGAAAATCTCATTTACTGGTGTACAGTTTTTTATTGAAGAAGCAGCAGTTGTATTCATGATATTTATGTATTATGAAGTTTTGACAATTGGATAAATGGATATTGGTTAATGACATGATCACTGCATATAAGTGACAAGCTCAATAATGGGAATGTTAGCGAACCGTTTCTCTGATGGTTTTTTTGTTGTTCAGGAGCCTGGGGGTTCAGTGATGGTACAGAACATCCCATTGTTTTTTTACTGATTGGGCCAATCAGTTTTTACCTTGCTTGACCTACCTGTGCTTAAAAGCCATTCCTAGTTTAGATTAACTGAGATCTGGCTGGTTGCCACAGATTCTCAAGTTCTTGATAAAGGAACTGTGATGTTTTCATTAATTACCAAGTTAGTCAATGAAGTTATTTTTTACCCTAACCACCATGAGGTGTGTGGAGTAAAGGATATAAATAGAGATCTTTTTAATAATAAGATCCAATGATATAATGCCAACTAGAATATGTGCTGGGTCTCTTCAGTCACCTTGAAAAATTAAAAGCTGCTGATTTCTGGTTTGTTATTACTGTTGATTCACTTTTTCTAACCATTCGTACATGTATGTATTCTTTGTCCCAAGGGCAGGCACTAGGGGTTGTTTGTTAAATATTTCTCATTCTGTAATACAGACTTTTAGTCTTATTTATGAATTTTCTGCATCTCAGTACTGTTTATTCATCAGTCCTCAAGGACTGAGTTTGTAATTAGGTTCAGTAAGGACCTTAAGCATATCAAGGATATAAGTCAAAATTGGTATTTAATGGCCACTGAGTCAATATATCATATTTAACATAAATACTGGCCTGACAATTCTGTGCATAAGCCTGGACTTAATAATATCTATATCTGTGTTTCTCATTTTTTAACATTTGACTCAATGTGAGAGTTGGGATTTGTTTATGGCCTCAGTGATTTGTTTACAATCGAAGTGGTGATGTACCTAATGTGGTAGTGCTGGGGTTTATTGAATAAATATGTAGAATAATAATGGGATAGTAGATGTTATGGTTCTCCATGTCTGCGGTTGTTCCACTCTGCTCTGGAGGCTGTTAGGACTTCGAATCAGAAGCATGACTTAAACTATAAATGATAATTTTACATCCTAACAAAAATGTTGAGATTGAGTATTCAAAACACCTTTTGTCTTCAGCATGACATCAGAGCTACTTCTCATTTCAGTGGGTCCACTGTAGTTAATTGTATCATGCTGTTACTAAATATGCATAAATTTATAGTAAATTATTCCATGTACAAGAAGACATCTGTTAATTCATTGCTTGCAGTTTATTAGGCTAATACATGTAAACTGCTCTGAGCAGTAGATTATAAGATTAGGGCTTCAGTATTTAGGGATATCATTAGGGCATTGTATGCTGGAGGTAGATTTGACAAAAGCTCTTTACTAATGGAGTAGATTTAAAGGAAAATCTGCATGAATTAATTTTAATTACTGTCATATTAAAGGATATAAACCGAACTAATGTCAAAGGTGTACCAGGGCTATTAATTCAGTGTTATCATGTGTGTATAACTGTTTACATAAATATTTCTTCAAATAAACAAACACGAGGACTTTCCTTTGAAACTGCAATCATGCCACAGCCTGAATTTTTCAGGATTTTATATGCTCTTCTATATGCTTTTATTTGAGCTCTGTCATGAAGTTTAGGTATTCAAACATTAAGAAGCAGCAACCAGTTGGGATCACTGAAGTGGTGGTGTGATAAATAGCAGGAGAACTCACAGGCTGAAGACATGACAAATCCAGATGTTGGCTGTGTTTGTGAAACAAAAATATTCTGTCTGGCTTTTTGTTTTGTAAAGGGAAATATTAACCTGGCACAAGCAGTCGTCTCAGGATCTGTCTGCCATATTAGATAGTATTCTTTATCTGTTGTTGTCTAATTTACCACCAAGATTATCATTTTGGTAAGACAAAGGCAGAAGAGGGAATAGGAGAGCTTCAGATAGCCCTACGTGCAATATTTCATAAACACTGCCAGCTAATAACTTTGCAAATATGGGAAGAAAACGACAGCACTGGAATAGCATAAGTTAGATTGGATTTGGTGCAGCTTGAAGCAGCTCTGATGAGCTATTACAAAACAACAACTTGCCTTTTCAAAGGAAGAACATGAAGAAAGTCTGTGATCCATGCAACAACTCAGTGGATTGTCATCTGAAATGCAAACTTTCATTGCTATTTTGGAAAGCTGAATACAGAGACCATTTCTTATACCAGCAAATGCATTTTGCTGTACAAATAAGTGTGTTTATTCATTATATTTGTTAATTTATTTTTCTTTTTAAAAGCTCCTGCTGTGGATCCTTGCTTCAAGCTCTGTGCTCTAGTGGTACTCTGGAAGTTACCTTCCGAAACAGCAGGCTGATCTGTGACTTAATGTTCCAACAGAACAGAGAGGTTAGTAAGGGCCATGACAGCCGGGGGCTCTGGAGGAATTGGTGACTCACAGCTCAGCCAAAGCACACTCTGAAGTAGAAACTCCACCATACTTGAAATGATGCTGTACACACTCCTTGCTTCTCAGTGCTCAGGTCAGTTTATCCTGCCCTTTCAGCCCCATTCTTACTGCTTGGGTAGAGTCTGGAGTAGGTGGCAGCACAGAAGTGACTCTTTACTTTTTATTTTTCATTTATTTATTTACTTATTTACTTTTTTTACCATTTTGATTTGCCCCCCTCTGTGTTTTGAAAGTGCCCTGACTTCTCTGGGAAAGATAGAATGGCATTTAATGTCAGATCTATGCTTATGATTTGGAATGGATGAACATATGCTATATGGAGATATCCTAAAATGGATTTTAGCATTCCTGCTTTTTTGATTGTTTTGTTTCAGAGATCTAATCTGTTTCTCTTTAAACTCCATTTTCTGCCCTGTCTGTCTCCGTAAGGTTGGAAAATGTCTGAAGTCAGATGCATGCAAACAGGCATTAGGAAGTGTCTGGCTCTGAATACTCCAGCATCAACGGAGGCAGGAAAAGCTCCAGCTCTGCTGTATTAACTGTTATACATGAATAGTTCCATCATAGTGCAGTAGGGAATTGTGACATATACACAAAACCTGTTACAGCTATCATTCATTTTCTGGTAGAATAATTCATAAACATTCATAAAAGTCTAGCTATGCCAAGTGGCAAACTTCCTATCCTGCTACCCTGAAAAGCCTTAGATTTTTCATTTTACAATGTAAACATTTTATTACAACACTTTTTGATTAGAGTCATATAAATCTCTCAGCAGTGAATTCGTTGCATATATTTCTTGCTGAGAATGTAGCTGCAAGTAAAGCATCCTCTGATATTCTTTCAATATAATTTACTTAGGGAAGGTAGCAGAACCACAGTAACACCACAGAAATATTGGATCAAAAATTATACAGCGAAGAGTATTTTCAAGGGGAAGAGAGCATAACAGAAAAGGAGCAAATAAAGGATTATTTGCTGTGTTGTTTGCAAAATGTTTTGAACATTATATTGAATATTTGTTCCGTGTGAATTATGCATGAACCCCATTACCTCTGGGAAGATGCAGAACACTATATATGACGAATGGAATACATGACCTCCTGATATTTCTAAGATATTGCATTAAATGGAAAAATGAACGATTTAATATCTACCAAGGATTATTTTATTTCCTTTCTACACAGGTAAGCAAGAACCTTGCAGTGAAAGGAAAGGTTTCTGTTCTCTCACTGGAGTCTTGCTGCATGGCATTGGAGGGAGATACTGCATAGTGGTGCTCTGAAACTTCATTCTTATAGGCTAAAACATTATCTTTCCAGTAAGCTGCAAATGAAAGCGAAGTGTGGTCTAATTTCTTTAATAATTCCAGTGAAGTCTTGTAACTTTGTAAACCTTTACATGCCCAGCACCTGGCTGGTGTTGGATTCAAATCATGAATCGTTCTGGTGTATGAACTAGACTTGCCCTTTTGAGACAACCAAAAGCTATTACCATGTAAGCGAGTAGGCTTAAAAGGCTGACACAAGGTGGCTTTTCAAATGCAGTGGTTTTACTCTCAGTCCTGTGCTCACTGCTTTTTGGATCACATCATCTTCTAAACAGGGCCTACAAGAAAGCTGGATAGGGACTTTTTATGAGAGCAAGTAGTGATAGGACAACGGGGAGCAGCTTTAAACTGAAAGGGTAGATTTAGATGAGACATTAGGCAGAAGTTCTTCCTGCGAGGATGGTGAGATCCTGGCACAGGGTGCCCAGAGAAGCTGTGGCTGCCCCATCCCATAAGTGTGGAGACAACAGCAAAACATTGGACTAATTTTTCTGAGGCTGTTCTGTTGTGATTATTCCTCTGCAGGTACATTACCAAAAAAATCCCAAGCAATTCTCATTTCCTTCCTGTCTTCCAAAGTCACAAAGAATATTTAGATCACGAGAGAAGGGATGGAGACTTTCTTAGGTATAAATGTAGATTTAGTTACAAAATCTTTTTTTATCAAGTACCTAACTTGGTAAACATTTAGGTTGTTGACAGTGAAGCTGTAAACACTTTAACAGTAAATACAGAGTTGCAGTTCTTGCTTTATTTTCACTGTAAAATTTGGAGTGAAATTTCTAGGTTACATACTTGTTTTTTTATTTAACATAATGTAGATTATTCTGATGCTCTTTTGCTCTGAGCTGTTCAGATTATAAATATTCATTGGAGGAGTTAGGAGTTGTTTTACATGGAAACGTAACGAAAGAGGAGCAGTGTCTGAGAGATTTGGTTCCCTTCCCTAAAAATCCATGGGATACATGTGTACACATACTCCCTGAAATACATGTAATGAAGGCATGATTTCTTGATAATGACCCATGTTTATAGGGTCATTAGTCCTTTTTGTTTAAGTGATTAGTTTTCTCATGTAAATTAATACCCAACTCTGACAAAAAGGGTGAGTATGAGGAGTCAAATGGTCTAGAAATTCAAGTAATTAAGGTTTCAAATTTGGCAGCTTATGATCTTGCATCATCAAGTTACTTCCAGGGCTCCAGTTGCTCGGGGTGCTTTTTTTTCCTTCCATTTTCCTGCCCCTATGCTAGGGCAAAGGCTGTCTTCTGTGTTTTTGTGGAAATCCTTCATCCTCTGGGGCTCTAGCCTAGGGTAAGGATCTGCAACCAAATAAACATAGTGTCAGGATTAACAGGGTCAGTTTCTTAGATATCCGTTTAAAGGCTATATATATGTAAAGAAAGTTTATAGAAGTTGGTATCTCTCTTCTTTAGAAAAGTGACTGCATGGCAAAAAGTGAACTGAAAGGTTTGGATAGTAGATACATAACCTGGATTATTTTGTAAGTGGAAAATACTGGTTTTGTCATTCATCTCTTCAGTAGCCTGTTCAAGTTAAGTTGAGAAGACAGACAGGCCTCTGAAGCACATTGTATGATGAGTCTCAGAGAGAAGTAGTTTGAGGATAAAAGCCTAAATTTTTGCAGGATCTAGATTGGGTTATTATTATGCAGTAGTTGAAAAAGGTAAGGGAAATGGATTGATCCTGCTGTCTGTACACTGTGCTAGGAGATATCTGGTTCAAAATGTTCAGCATTACTATGAAAATAGTGTTTTAAGTCCTGAACTTTAATTTTTCTCAAACTTTTGCAAAGGAGCCATACTAACGAAACTACCATTCTTCCTCCTCAAAGAACAGCAGTTAGAAAAGAGTCACTTATAAAAGCAAGACTGTACTCAGATTCCATATAATCACAGAATGGTTTGGGTTAGAAAGGACCTTAACCCCCCTATACTACATGAGTTTTATTTCCAGCTGTACTAGTTTAGCTCGATGTGTTTGGTTTGAATATCATCAAGATCTTTTAAACAATGACTAAGCATTCTCTAGATTTCTGTTCAAGGAAATAGTCCATTTTTTTTCATATTGCAGTGCACCCTAAGATTGTATCATCAGTAAATATCATTGGGACCTGCTTACAATCAATACTGATTTTTCTTAAAAGAAATAGTGATTTTTTAAAATTTATCCTAAAATTTAAGTAGGTTTCTTAATTGCTTTTGACATACAGGATACATGAGGGCATTAGCACCTTTACACAGAGGCCCTTTTTAAACCAACTGTTATGATAGGAATATGCTCACAAGAGTAATATAAAGCCAGATATGTGAATGAATACAATACTAAGCAAGTAAGCTTCTGATAATGTATTAATTATTGTACCAATATTAAAGTATCTTAGTACCTGTTCAATGATTCCTGAAGCAGGAACTGAATATTTGTCTACATCTTTCAGATGGTATAATATACTGGAAAGATATCCTCAGTAGGCAACAGACTGTCAATTTCAGGACAAAGCATACTATATATATTTTTGATAAGCAGTATCAGATTTTAGCTTTCATCCATACGTACTTTAAATGATCCAGACTTCACATTTTGGCAGAGAGCTTGACTGGTGCTAAACTGTGTTAAATTTCTTTTGCCAATACATTACACTCATCTTAATCTCTTATGCTTCAAGGCCATGTTGGATGGGGCTTGGAGCAACCTGGTCTAGTGGTAGGTGTCCCTGCCCATGACAGGGGGTTGGAAATAGATGATCTTTAAGCTCCCTTCAAAACCAGACCTTTCTGGGTTTCTATGCTGTAATTAAGTTCCTTACAGATACCTCTATTATTAATAGATGTTAGGTATCAATCTGGTAATGTTTTACTAAACAAAATCATTCTCTCCTGTTCAAGTTCTTAAATTTTCCTCCTAGACTCTAGCTATTTTATTATATTTTGTCTTAATTTTGTGCTTTCACATTTGTTTATAGGTAGGATTTTTGATAATGTTTCTACTACAGAACAACAAACGTCCTTGTAGAAGGATAATCTACTTGGGGTAATGTCAAAGATGACATCTTGGCTGTACTGAGGTCTATCAAGGGACAGTTACTACTGCCTTTGGTGTTTATGTGATTTTGCCCTAAGAGAATAAGATCCTTTGGATAGGAACCATAATTACATTTTCTCTGATCTTGTCTCATGTTATTGTTCTCCTCAATGTAATATTGTATTAATAGGGCTATTATAAATACACGGGTTTGACTCAGTTTCAAAAGGAAAAACTTTACTCATCTTCCCAGGGGTATTCCAACTTATTCCTCTTGCTTATTCTGCTTACTTTTATTCCCTGATCTCTTTTCACTCCTTTGTGACAATTTAAAGTTGATCTGAATGAAAAAGGGTCTGTAAAATTGAAATATTCTATTGCTCTGTATTCTGCTTTTCAAAACCCTTAAAACCAAAATGAATCTGTAGGCCCATGTGTAAAAGGAATTTGCTGTCATCTCACCCCAAATTGGGAATACTGAGAACATAGATTTAAAGCATGTCTACTGCACTTTGGAAGTTCTGCTGGCATACTTTAACATGTGGAACAGTTTTTAAGGTAGCCATAGTTACATTTTACATGTGTCAGCCATAACTGTGTCTCTCTAAATAGCCCAACAGAGTCCCTTAATAGGAAAACTTGCAGTTCTCATCTGCTTCTGTATATGTATAATGCAGAAAGAAATCAGGTATGTCATGTGCCCTGCGGCTCAGAGACTTTTCAATTAATAAGCACTGAAGTAGATGACAAGATTGTTAAACAAGTTTTTAATAGATGAAATATTTAATAGAGTTATGATACAGGTTATTGAGAGAGCCAAAATGATGTATCTGAAATGATGTATCTGTTATTTGTTGGACAGTAGAAATAATATTCTGTTGTGTCCACAAAGCTGATCTTCTGCAGTCAGTGACTTGAAGGTTTGCCTGTACATGCACATATAGAAGAATGAATGAATACTTTGCTTTTCTAGGAATTACTGTTAACTAGCACACTGACTTTAGTCCTACAACGTCAGTAAATTGATATAGTTCAGCACTGGATCTGAAGTTTGCATTATTGCTCAGTTTTGACTTAGAGCTCTTTGTTTTCAGCTATCTGCTGGAGTTTCCATGGGAGATAGAGCAGAGGTACAGGCCTCCTGAATATATAGTTTTAATAAAACCAAAAATGAATCAAACGTTCACTCACATTAAAATGCTCTCCAGTGCAGTGATAGAAAACAAGGTCTGTCTTTAATATAATAGCAATTTAAGTCTTACATGCCGTATGGAATTACAGATAAAGGTATTCTATGTTTATCTTGTAAACTCAGGTTTTCAGGAGTTTGATTGCAGTTAGTATTCTTTCGTATGAGGCTAATTAGTACCTATCCTGAACCCATGAAGGAACCAGTGCCCTAAGGAAAGGACAATGGAGAGCCAGAAGTCTTAATATCCACCTCTTCTAACTGATGTCATAAAGGTGACTGGAGTAAGAAGAAAGGCAAGAAAATAGGAAATAGATAAAAAGCTAAGAGATGATGTAAATATAAAGGAAACATGGAAAATGAACTAGGAGAATAGGAAGAGAGAAATAAGGTTTGACAAGTGTTATGGGAAAGTTGGTTTGCTACTGTAACGATTTTTCAGTGAAATTGAACTGGGAGATATTTGTGCTTAGCGGTGTTTGCAGTTATCTGCATTTGGTCCACATTAGATTGAGATGGAGTGAAGTTGTTTAGATACTTCATTTTGAACTCCCTAAAATGGTTTGTTGCATTCTGTAAGGACTCTGTTTTATTTTGAATAGACATCAGAACTTTTTGCAAGAGATTTTAGAGCTATTTCCACTAGAGAAACCTATTTTAAGAGGCCTTGGTCAAAATAACAAAATTGAATAAGTCTAGGAGTGGGCATGAACTTTTACTAAGCTTCTGAACAACCTTTAGCAAAATGTAATCTCTAGTTTTCTGTTGTTGTTCTGCCTTGGGACTCCAGACTGGGGGCCAGGGATTTACTTGCTTAGTATTATTTCTGTACGTCACTAAGATTCTAGTTATCTTGATAGACAGCTTTCAACCAAATAACTACAGAGTGCAGGGTTAGCATGAATCAAGGGCAAAGCATGTTGGTCTGTAAAGTGTGCTCAGACAAATAGAAGAGAATGAGGAGAAATTTCAGCCCAATGAGATCTGCAAAGCACTTGATTCTCTTATTGCTCCATAGCATTCAGCTCTAACTTCTCTGAGTTTAGCACAACTCTCTCTGAATCTGTGACACTGGATGGATTTTTTAGAATATATCAAATCTTTTAACTGAAAATGTTGTTCCAAAACCACACCATCTCATATGTGCTGCTTGGCCCAAAATTTCTAATTGATGATCTTGCAAGAAAGTTGTCAGCAGGATTAATTTATCTCCGCCAGTGAAATAAAAAGCAATCAAGAACTAAAGGTAAAATAAATGATTAGTAATAGGTGTATCTGATTGTTTAAATGAAGCATACCATATGCGTTATTATGCCTAACAGCATGTGAAATGCACTTCAAATACAGCATTGATGCTAGTTTACTAAATTATAAAGCATAGCAGAGTGAACAAGATGACATTAGTGGACAACATTATTTAATCTAAGAATCTCTTTAAAAAAATTTTGCTTTGTGGTAATTGTGACTGAAGATTTCATAGTTTTTAAGTTGTCTTTCTCTCATCAAAGGACTTGTTGAGCTGCTCTTTACTATAGCTGTGTTCAGAGCACAGTGACAAAGCTAGAACAATTGCTCCATGTGAGCTCTGGGGCACTATCCTGAAGATAGTCTGAAATTCACAAGACTATCCAATTCCTGTTGATTCTTATCCAGGTCAGGAAATAGAATTTGCAGGACAGTAACTGATCTTTAATTATTTTCTCCGTAACATTCCCTGCCTGACAACTGGGTTTATTGGTTTCCCGTGTCTGTCTAGAATGCCCACTGTTACAACACTTTAAGCAGGAAATTATATCCTACTAGAAGCTAGTAAGACTTTTGGCAGTATAGAGAGGAATGAGAACCCAACTAGAGAATTAACTTCAAGTGAGGACTAGAGACTAATATAAATATGAAGGGATTAGGTGTTCTTAACAAGTGATTGATCAGTAACAAAAATGACTCATAGTGAGGATCCTAGATGCATCCTACAAAGGGATTCTCAGTCTCTGAAAAACTGGGATTTCTAATCTACTCCAGAATTTTATCTGTTTTGCCCTGTGGAAATCCAAACCAACCTCAGACTAGGAAATAGCATAGGAAGAGAATATCCTTCATCAGCTATAGTTGTGACAATCAGGGTATCAACTTATTTTGTTTTCTGTTTGGTGCTGATTCTTTCTCTTAGTTCATGCTTACTTACAAAGCTCCTTTGCTCCAACACTTTAATTCTGGACCTAAATGTGGCTCTGTTGACAAGCTGCAGAAAATACTACTTTAGACTACATGGAACTTTTGTATCAAGAAACTGATAATTTAAAGTATCCTCTTAGAAATGTTTGGTTGGTTGTAGGAGGGAGAATAGAATTTCTTGTGAGTTGCTCTCTGAGGACAGACAGAGCCACTTCACCTCCACTGTTCTTGCAGAGCTTGCCATTGTCAATAGAAGAAAATCTGTTTTAAAAGAGAATAAAATGTTGCCCTAAGAAACTTGACAAGGAAAGTATGTTTTCCTCTGCTAGAATAAACCACACAAAATTACCTTCACCACAGGTGAATCACACTCAGGACTTGAAGGTTTGAAAAGTACTAAAAGCTTGTACTACACTTCATAGAAAGCATAACTTTTTGGGATGTTTAGAAGTAGACAGTTACAGTTTACTGTCCTTTCCTTACTTTTGCCTCCTGCTTGAAAACCTCCTACATTCTCAACCAGGCAGAGATTCAGGTTTCTCTCTTGATTTTCCATTTTTGGTCAGTATATGTTTCAACTGTTTTAGTGTTAAAAAAGAAAAGTAGATGTTTTGAGTGCTGAATGCATTTCAACAAAATTGGCCAAATCATCCTGAATGAGAAATATAAGGCTAAAACTTAAAATATTTCAAAAAGCCTTCAGATATCCTTTTGTCACATCAAACTTTCTTTTCTATAGAACTCAGAATCTACTCACTGTACTTATTGAAAATATTGCTATAATGAGGAATTTGCCTCCCAAAATAGCTGTTTAATATTTTTTTCAATTCTACTTTTCAGTAAGTGTCTTCTGCTTCTAAGAATGTCTGCAAATTAAGCAGAATTATTTTAATTATAGAATAGGACTTTTGGGGTAGACTTTTTCTTGGTAAGTTCCTTTAAGTTAAACTGAAACTAGGAATATTTTATTGTGGTTCTTGGGTATAGTTTTCTAAGCTATTACTTATCCTTAAGAACCATTAGATGCTAGAACAATTCATTCTCTTTTTGTTCTTTAACATGGGTATAAATATTTATCTTCATAAATCAGCAAAATATTCTAAAAAATATACAAAGATTTAACCTCAGCCATGACTTTACTATTACTAATGCACGTTATTTGCATAGGAGCAGTACCTATGAGCTACAGGCATGGCCTACATTTTATATAGAATAAGAAATAGAAAAGGAGACATGTTATATAGCCTTTGTCTTGAAGAAGATGAGGGTCAGCAGGTAGACAAAGGAAGATGAAGAAATGGAAAACTGATACCATTTTGTCAGTATGGTAAATAGTATTCTCAACACACCATCTGGTCACCTAGTTTATGTATTGTTTCTGAGGATGCCAGAACAAAAAGTAGCTTTTCAAAGGGAAATATGGAAAGATAGGCTTTCAAGTCTTTGCACACAGCTCCTTCAAAGTGTAAAACACAGGAAAAGGCTGTTCCATTTGAAGTTATTCCTTCTGAAATTTTAATGAGCAGAAGATGGGAGTTGATGCCATTGGCTGCTCTGAGTCAGCATCTTGTCAGTGAGTCAATTCATTAACCTCTTCCAGTTGAGGGGAAAGTCTTTCTGACTTTGATGTAGAGATGGATTCTTGTCACATTGGCAGAGGTCTTGGTTACAGTGGTTTTATATTGAAGGTATTACCTTGAATTGCACAACATTAATCTAGTTGAAAACAAGGTGTAAAGAGAATCAGGCTATTACTTGATACCAGGTGTGTGGATGGAAGTGACTCAATCTGAAGGTCTGACAGGCATAAGTAAATTCCTCTAATTTTGTTAGAGGACCATATGGTTTTATATAAAGTAAATTTGTCAGCATTGTGTCATTTGTAGATTTGGAAGACAATGTATGCCTCTGTCATCAGTGCTTCAATGACCTCAATAAGCATGATTCTTAGTGGCATTTCTGGTTAAAATCCTAATTAGCCTTTACTACATAATGAGCATGTGAAAGTTTGGCTTGTGGCTTATTATCCTACTCATTATTATGAATGATAAGGCAACTATATAAACCCACCAGCTCTACATTGTGACATAATTATTTATGAAAAGGCCTTGCCCCTGAAATTTAAATAATGATAATTACATTTAATCTTCTCATGGTTTATGCATTATTTTTTTGCAGTGAAACAGATGCCTATAGGACACTAATTACTGAGAGGGGAACAGCAATACACTACCTGACAGGCTTATTGAATATGTGTGAACCTGAGCTTTCATTTCTTCATGTCCTTGGTACCATTAATTTTCTTCTTCATTCTACATTGTTCAAAAGTCTGTACTTTTCACTTGCATGACTTCATGTCGTATGTGTATTTGAGAAGCACATTCTTTGCTCAGTTTGTACAGCTTGCAAAGATTGATGGGGGGCTACAAAAGCTATTTGTAGCACCTTTAATTGTGGCTACTGTTGCTGTTTCTGCATTAAGAAGGGCTCAGAGACTGCTCAATACCAGGTATGCCTCACAAGTGCGTATGTAAAGGTTAGCATAAAGGCAACTACTGGGTTTACACCGGTTATAGTTGTCAGTATTCTGACTCTTTCTGTGTACTGCTTGAGACTGTCTTTATTAGCTAACTGACTCTGCTTTCCTGATGCATTCTGCCAGTAGGTGTCAAAATGGGAATTTTCTTTTGTAATTTCATGATCAGCTGATTTATCCATTGTTGAAACAGACCTGATAACAGTAAAAGAGTTTAATGGGACATGATTGTCTTTTTGAAAAAGACTGTGCTTATGGACAACTTTTGTCATTTCTGAAAGTTTGAATAAAGTTTTAGCAAACTCATGATAACGTATTTTTTTGCTCTCACCACGAGGGACGGTAGAATGGCCTGGTTATAGGCTATGGCTAAGCTGGAGAGCTGCCTGTCTTTACAGAATTTCTTTCTTCAGTGTATCATAGAATCATAGAATGGTTTGGGTTGGAAAGGACCTTAAGATCATCTGGTTCCAACCCCCACTGCCATGGGCAGGGACGCCTCACCCTAGACCATGTTGCCCAAAGCTCTATCAGTGTGAATGGTATTTGCATAATTCTTAAATCTGAGAGTTATTGCTCATGGCTTCTTTCTAGTAGACGGGCAACAGCCCTGTGGTCTGGCACATTAGGCAGCAGGTCACAGTGCAGAGCAAAACAGAAGCCAGCAATATACAAATAAAGCCAGCAATATACAAATAATGTTTCCATTCTGTTCCCAGTGTGACAGTGATCTTGTCCCATGAATGTCACCTGGATTTATAGTGAAGAAAGAATTGTAAGTTTTACTATAGAATTATTTGAATGATGACTAAGTACAGGCATTCGGGAATCGATGAATAATACAGCACAGGTAGCATTTAATGATTTCTCTTGTCAGCTGCCATCCTATAATTTAACATCTTAAAGGGTGATTTTTATTTTAATTTCAGTATAAATCTTTGTCTGTCTAACTGCACTGCAGGCAAGACAAACAAGTGAATGAAGAGTTGTTCTGATCTAGTCTTAGGTAAGTCTCAGTGTCATTTCACCAGTTGAAAACTGTGCAGATGGATCATTTTGTTTGGTGAGAGGATGTGCATAATAAAATGGAAAACAAAAGGACAAGAGCAGAAAACAGGAATATGCAGATAAAAACATTGTTACCATATGCCACTGTATTTGTTGTTGGCACTTAGGGTTTTCTAAGAAAATACAACAGAACTTAATGAAGGGAAACATTCTCACAATTACTCCAGTTCCTCAAAAAGAGACCTTGACAGCACAAAGCAAAATTGTCTCTCTGAGCCTTTGAACCTTTCTTATGGGAAATGCATTTGAAAGTATTAAATCAAATCTAGTGTATATTCTACCATAGTAATGTAATTTTACCACAGATGTCACAAGGAATTACACCATTCCTGAATAGTGATGTTTTGATCATTCCCTTTTAGGTTAATGCTTTGTACCTTATTACTGATGCCCATTGCCTTGATGCTCAGATAACCATGTATCTCCTGTTTTCAGCAGTTACCCCAAGCTATGCATGTAGCAAGCTCATTCTTCTTTTAGCCATGGTATTCTACAGCCTTCAAAGTCTTGACCAATGTCTTTCTTCAGTTGCTGAACTGTAGCACAATGTGACTTTGGTCACTAGAGTTATAGTTTTCATTTTCAAGAGTATTTAAAAAAATGATACAGAAAAGAGTTAATGGAAAAGATTATTAGACCTTTTTATTTCTCCATAAACCTCAATCACAGTAAAAGGAATGCTTGGGATATAACATTTTTATCCTTATCCATTAATAGTGTCAGTAGTAGTGTTTTAAATCCTGTTTTTATGAGTGGAGTGTTACGAAGGAGAATGACTTCTTAAATAAAGAAGTGTACTTCATTATTTAAGTTATGATCTTTTTTCACACTTCTCTTTGGTGGTTTGCTTTTGTTGATTGGCTTTTTATATGTTCTAAATGTACATAGCTTAGTTCAGCAATGTGTTTTAGCAAGGCAGGTAGCTAGGGAAGATGCCAAATGTGGGGTACTTTTTTCATGGATAAAAGTCCATTCGTGGCAAAATGGAGCCATAGCAAGTAGTTCTGGAAGCTCAAATAAGTAATTTTAAATGTGGATAGCACTTAATTAATATTGTGATGGAAATAGAAACTTCTCACACTTTTTTTTTTTTTTGCTACTAATTGAACATCTTTTGATTTGTTAGTATTACCGAAATAGAAAATGTAATGGAAAACAAAATGAGATTTACTTTTTTTTAAGCCTTAACTATTTTAAAGTATTTGCACCGTTAATTTCTGGCTTTATATCTGAAGGTCTGTAAGACTGAATCATATATTTATTAGTATGCTGACAGCCCAAGCTGCATCCTCAGCTGTTCAGAGCTACCTTAGTGAGAAAAAAGAGGATGGTAGATGTTCTAGAAACAGACATTGCTCCTACTACAGTGAGCTGCATGATATTAAGGACTGTGCAGCATTCAACTGTTTCTGTGGGTAATGTTTATAGGTGGTTACAGTGGTTAGTAGTGTCTGCTGAAAGATGTGGCTGAACTATATGCTGTGGAATATTCCACTAAAACAGTATATGAATTGAGTAAAAATAGTATTCTATTGCATTTTCCCAGCACTATGTGGACATACTAATATATATCTCTTATTTGCAAGGTATTTATGATAATTAGTTTTTAAAACTAGGCATAACCTTTGTATTTGTGTATTAGAAGCTGAAAAGGAGACTGAAAGGAGCAGCACAGATTATGAAGCAATTCTTTTTTTTTTTACTTAGGATGAATTCAGATCAGTGTGGGGATAATGGATTCACCTGGCTGCAGTCTAAATCCTGATGGAGATGTTGCGTATATGAGATGTCTGCAGGAGTTAATTAAAATGCACAGTCAAAGTCTACATCATTCCCTAAGTATTATGATATAGGTTTTAAGGGATTCTTATCCTGAGTGAAAGATAAGTGTAGAGCAATACGCAGAACTGCTGTTAAGGTGGTAGGCAATTGGTGTTTCCAGGAAATTAGATGTATTTCTCTGTTGTATTTATTTTTATGGAAACTTGCCTGTTTATTACCTCTTCGTTTCCAGTACATTTCAGTAGTCCCTTTTTGTGTGTGTGCATATATATAAAAAGTACAACTCCATTGTAATTTACATTCTCTTTAGACTATTGGTAAACTCAGAAGACATTAAAAACCCCTTGTACAATGTTTCTATGAACTTGGTTGAAAACACATCTATTTTTATTATACGTTTCAGTTAAAATTACCTGAGGTTAAGCTTCTTCTTAAACGTTGTTTTCTAAAATCACACAATCTCCTAAAGAAAAAGGAAGATATGCTGCTAAATTGCTCTACTGTCATCACCAGAACAAATGTATCCTTTGGAAAAAAAAGTGAGATAAATGAGCTTATAGCTAGCACACTCAAAAACAAGAGCTCAGATGTGGCTTTCTGGGCTTTCTATGTTAACTTAATTCATTTCTGTAGGAGATAATGTGATAGGAGATAATTTCCTGTGAAATAAGAAAATTCAGGCACGATTATGTGTGTGAGACTGGACAGGTAAAGCAAAGGAAAAAGGATAATTGATAGAGGCAGTGTATCCTTAAGGTAGTGCGGCCTGTATACAATAGGAGATTGTAATATGTATTCTTATTGACTCAAATCTTTTTTCCATGATGCAGCATTCAAATGCTTTAATGAATGAAATAACACAGCTTTCTAACAAAAAAAGTTGCAAAGGAAAACACACTGAAACCTCTTCCAAAAGCTTCCTTCTTATTTGAGGTACAATACGAACCTGATGCTCCACATTGACATTTGCATAGTAGTGTGAAATTGCTTCAGGGTTCCACAATATTTTCATAGTAAAGACAGTTAATTTCTGAGTACTGTCTTGGGCTGAGTTGCACTTTGTGAGCCGTATTGCCAGTACAGTATATATGGTAAGTGTGGCCAGGTAAACTCTGCTCCTTTGTATTTTCTACATTTCTTTGCAGAGCTACAAATGATAATAAGCAAGTTTACAGCTATGAATTGGAGAAGTGTATTTTCTTTTTCCTTTAACAAACTTAGGAAACTAACCAGCAAGGTACTGTTACTACCATTGTATGGGAATGATTTGTCCCAAATACCCCATGTCTGAAGAACAATTGGAACCAGGGGGCAGGAGTTAGAGGAGCTGGGAATGGTGGGGTGCAGTTGAGCCTGGGCAAAAGGGTGGGAGAAAGAGTTTTAGTTTTTGTTTTTGTTTCTCATCATATACCTCTTTCTTAATTGGCAATAAATTAAATTAATTTCCCCAGATTGAGTCTGGTTTGCCCCTGGCAGTAACTGGTATGTGATCTCCTTGTCTTTGTCTCAACCCACAAGCCTTTTCATACTTTCTTCCCTTGTCCTGTTGAGGAGGGAGAGTGAGAGGGCATCCAGCAGCCAGTCAAGGTCACCCACCACGTTTGGGAATGTGTTGAGTAGTCTGGGCATACAGTGTGCATTTAAGGTCAGAATCAAAATCCTTCTGAGGATGTTGCATTGAAGGTCTGTTTTCTTCTACTTGAAATTTCCAGTCATCATACCTATAGTTCTGGTTGCAGATTACATGCAAAACCAGCTTTAAGCATGTTTTCTACAAATGCCATATGAAAAATAGTCTCTTTTGGAAACCGAGAAGTACACAAGAATGTTATGGCAGTTCATTTGGAGATGAAGACAAATACTGCTGTGGTTGTAGCAACTGTGTATCACACGAAGTTGAAAGATGGAATGGAAAAGTGTCACAATCAGAATAGTGGTACCTTTTCTTGTTTTAAAGGGTCAAGACAAAACCCCCTGACCAGAGTACATAAAAAGGGCAGTCTTGCAGGAAGTGGTTGCTGTTGAGAGTTACATGTGAATGTATCTGATTATTATTTTGCAATGTAAACTTCCTAA
>NW_009924222.1:0-20192 GCF_000696875.1 Nestor notabilis | reverse complement strand
GGGGGGGGGGGGGGGAAGGGGCGGAGGGAGGGTTAAGCAGGGGGAAATATATGTGTGGATGAGACATTTTGGTATGATTTGGTTTTCCGTATGCTAAACCCAGATTTCTGATATCTATTTATGAAGGAAAAAAAAAATGATGGAAAATTAAAATCCTTCCATAAGTTTTAATGACTAGTTGCCACAGTTTTGTTTCTTGCAGCCTCCCTCAAAAAGCTGTCTGGTCTGCCACTAGTCCCCTAACTGCCTTTTTTTGTGCTTCTGGCTTGCAAAGAACAGCACATGCCATGGCAGCTTTGGAGCTACTCATGATTGACTGATCATCAGATTATTGCCCTTTAGCTGATGAGTGAAATGAGCTAAAATTTGAATTCTCCCTGCTCTCTTTGTCAGGGCAGTAATTGGTCGCAGCTCTCTACTCAGTCATTAGAGTTCACAAAGCTGAAAGTTATGTTTGTGAAACCTTAACCTCATCAAATTTGGTTGAATGGTCCAGTGACTTGAAAAGGTATTGCAAGGAGAACGGAAGGCTGACAAATGATGATGGACAAACAGGAAGTGTGATATATGTATTCTGCTTTTTTAGGAAAGAAGGAGAAAGCAAAGATAAAACTGAAGTACTTTCCAGTCTGATATGTAGTCTCTGAAATAGCTTAACCATAACGGAAATAATTAAATTAAAACTGAATGTTGGTTTGCAATACTCAAATCTTTATATCTCTATGACTCTACAGCTTGAATTTGTTCTTTTGAGCTGATTTAAGTTCTCATTAAACTAAACTTTTAATCTAGACCAATGTTCCTGAGCAGCATAGACCTCAAAAAAAGTTAACATTTATCTTACTGCTGTATTAGTTACTAGGCACTCTCCCTGCATGAAGTGCAGCTAGGCATTATGGAACTATTATAGAACCTCTTTTGCAATCATGTTATGTTAATATTTCCCACAGATAAAGAAAAATAATACATATTTTGATAAGTAGGAGCATACAGTATTAATAGTTACTTGATTTTTATTGAAAAGCCTCAAAGAGTTTTTTCAACTATTAAAGCCAAAACCTAGCACGCAATATGCAGCATCCTAAGTGTTCATGCAATTAATATAGTTAAGTTGAATTTCTTCCTTTGCTGTAAATAAAGTTGACCAAGGGCTAGACCAGATGACCTCCAATGGTCCAGTTAAATCTATCCTGTGATTCTGATTTTAAACTTTAATAAAATCTATTCTCTGTTATATCTGGGTTTGTTAATAGAAACAAAACTGCGCTGTGTTGGGTGAAAGGATAGTGGCGCTTGAAGTGATGAAATGAGTGATATCTGAAAGTACCCTAAATCGTGGAAGTCATTAGGAAAAAATCGTGATCAAGGCAGTTATGACTGCTTTAAGAGAAAGAGCAAAAGCTGACCTGGCACTGGCTGCAAATTATAGGAGCTAAAGTGATTTGTGTAAGACTGCAAAATATAGACAGCTCTACAGACAAAAATATTTTTATATGACCGTGGACTATTGTAGGTCAGAAGAAGCTAGTGTAGTGGAAGTGTCAGTCACACATGGTTGAGTGATGCAGTATTAGGAGTTAAGAGAACCAGTTCTCCTGGCTTTTGGTCACAAATGCCAAAGGCATTACACTTTCAAATCATGGAACTTTCAAAGGACAAATATCTGCAAAACACAAAGCACGTACCATTGGTTAAATTACTGCAGTGAGCACAGATTAACACTGTCAGTAAAACTGAAGTGATGATAATTGGAGTACTGAAGAATGTTTACTTTAATATTCACTCTGCCAAACACCAAAGCGCTTGGTTTACATCCTCTGCATAAAGAGTATTTTATAAAGTACCTAATGAGAACATGTAAATTTTGCAGTTTGCGAGTGTGAAAGTTAGGAAGGTGGAAGACTACAGAGAATGATTTTTAGACATTTTCAAATTGCTTAGTGATGAAAGGTAGGTGAACTTGAATTCCAGATGTAATGCTGGAGGGAGGCAGGTGTATACATTAGTAGCGAATATTGGCGTAAGGACATGTGGAAGTGACACTGGGGACTTTCAAACTGTGAGAGTCCTAAAACTGGTTGTCACTGTGAGATGACAGTTGAACACAGCAGGGGTCTTGGACCCATGATGTGGGGAAGGGGACCATTGGGCTGGGGTTCATAATCAGTTGTCAACCGCCTATAAATATATTTAGCATTTCTATGGCAAGACAGATACTGAATTGCTGACTTAGTATTTAACTCTTAAGTACTAAATGAGTTGCTGCTTTATCGTCAACATATTTAGTGAATTGCTGTAGGATAAGCAATGCAATAATGTTGCAGTTCGAGCAGAGTGAGGGTGAAATGGCTGGTGCTCTCTGAGTTGGTTTTAAGAGGTAACTTCCCATAGGGATAGCGGCAGGACAAGGACAGAATGATTGGTTATCCTTGGCTTGGTTTTGGAAATGGCTCTCGGAGATGATCAACAGTCTGTCTGCACAAAATGGGAAATACAGAAGGGCACAGCTCATAGGTCCCAAAGAGATGTAAAGATAACTTTGACACTAAGAAGTGTGACCTGCAAAAGATATTGATGCAGAATTGATGATCCTATCACCCGAGAACTGACTGATGTTGAGGTGGATATCATTCTGTGGGCCACCTAGACATGCCAGGCAAAACACTGCTGATCAGGTGCTGTGCGTGTGGATTGCATGGACTAAGAATGGGGTCTCAAACCTCTGCAGGTTGGGAGAAGTCAAGGATTTGGGAGCATTTGTCATGACTATAACACTATGGCAGTAATAATAATTGTATTTGTATGCTGCTGTGTTTAATAATACACAGCTGAGTTTAGAAAACATAACTAAAAAATTGTATGCTATTGCTAGACTTGAGTCAGCACAATTGTATGGTGTAAGCTGTAGAAGGTTTGCTACATGTGTATCTCTGGCAGTCACAGCCTCTGTCCTTACAGGGTAATGCTGCTCACATTTTTGCTTTCCCTCTAATATCACAGAAGGTCAGAGAGATTCAGAAGAAGCAACTGGAATTCAGAATCACTGACTTGTGAAAGATTTAACAAAATTAATTCATTTGCATATCTAAATTAAGATGAAATTTAGTTAATGATAACATATGTAAGGGGAATAATATTCTAGTAGTTGATGGCTTTTCAATATACTAGAAAAAACAGGCATAAAATGTTCTGGCAATCATAACATGACAACAGATATCCTTGGAATGAAACACAGGAGCACATTCATAGCTGTGTCCCTAGTTAACTTAGCTATGCAAACAACCTGCCTAAGGATGTGGTGAATAATTTGCCATTATCCAAAATCAGGAAAAACAGTAATTTAATCTTTTACACAAATCTAGAAAAATGTTGGGGTCAAGGCCATTCAGAAGGTGAGTAAAAAACATTTCAAAGTCAAATGTATTTATGTGATGCACAGTGGTTATTGCTTGTTCCTGAAAATCAGTAGCATGGTGTGTGTTTTATTTTCCCCTGGAGTCAGCTCAGTTAATCATTATTGTTGCTAAATCTGAAATATTTTCTACATTGCTTTGGAAAATGGAAAGATTGTGTATGACAGTGATGAATACTGTAGTTGTCAAGATTTTCCTTTTTTCCCCTGATAGGTGGTAGGTGCTTGTATTTCATTATATCTGCTTTTGGGGCTGCACCTGTCTGATTCCTACTCAATTTGAGAAAAAGTGTCCTGTCCACCATTTTATAATGTCACTAGATAATGTAGACAAGACAGGCAAAGTCTTTGCTGAGATGAGAAGATTCAATCAGATACTGCTCTGTGCTGTGCAGAAAGGACAATGCTTTCTCCTAAGTTTATCTTTGTGCTTCCAATGGCAACAGCTCTGCATTGAAGCACTTTCCAGCAGAGGTAGGGAAGAAATTATTTGCAGGCATGGAGTTATCTGACACAATGCATTTTTATTGTTCACAAAGAAGGGAAAGGTCTGGCAAATGTTTTCTTTGGGTCCTCACTGAAACTGCCAGTTGTGAGTTTACTGTCCAAGAAAGAGCATAATGTCCCAGACTGTAAAAAATCAGACTTTTAAAATACCTTTTCTTTATTTCCCCCAACAGTGTGCTATGATTTGTTTTAGAATTTGCAATGGTGTTGGGTGGAAACATAAATTCCAGAGGCACTAAAGAAAGGCTTAATGGCTTCCCTCTGTTTCCCTTTCATTTTTCTCTTGGCTAGAGGTCAGGCAAAACACTATTTGATAGGACAAGCCATTTTTTAAATTTTTTTCCCTAACACTGTGACAGATTTTACTAAGAAAGGAAACAACAGGATTTGTTACATTTCAAGTGACAAAAATCAGTACCCAGTGTAACTCGTAAGAGAGATCACCAGGGATGCTAGGAGATTCTGCTTGGAACAGGGGCAATAGCTAATTAGGGGATGTGCTTTCAGTATATCCCTCTAAATGTCAGCCATACCAAATGATGCTCTGTTTCAACTATATGTAGAAAGTAGATCGGTAGCTTCTTGACAAGCACTTTTAAAATTCTGATAACCCAGAAAGGAGACAATTGCACAGACATAACTAAGTCTGTGGCACAGGGGAACATGGGACCAATACTTTCCTGTAGTATTTCAAGAACTACTTTTTACAAAACTCATTTAGTCTCTGCAGAAGTGAAAAACAAAGAAAAAGTTGGATTTCTGCAGGAGAGGGGATCAAAATTATGTCAATATGGATAAAGTAAAAAAAAAAATACTTGGAAGCTAAGGGGAGAGAGGATTGTAGAGATCTAGCCTGGGTGAAACTAGAACATATTACAAAATTATACTCCTCTCTTATGGAGGTCCTATAGGAAATGAGTTTCCTGATTTTTATTCTTAAAAAGGTTTAATTAATTTCTATTATATTTGTCATCTGGCTTTCCTTTTTTTATTAGTTTTCAGTGTAAAACCCCATATTTCTGCTGATATAAAATAAGGATTTATTTGACATGTACAACCTGTATGATTGAGTAGTTCAATAGCTACAAAAGACTTCTAGAGTAGTAGGTTAAATTAAACTTTACTCCAGTTACATAAAATCAGGTGATGTCTTTAAGATTAAGCTTCCTTTTGAAACGGGATTGACTGATGCAGTGAGACAAAAACTGGACATCCAGTGTGAAAGGCTGTATGCCCTTTGCGTGCTGTAGAAAGGGTTTTCTCCTCATTTTTATTACTATGTTAATGAAGCAGAAGTAAAATGAAGAATCCTCCCTAAGCAATATGAATCTGATAATTTTTCCCATATCTTCATATGCACTTTACCTTGAATTGTGTATGCTATTGCAGATCGACTCTTCTTTAGGTGATTTATTTTTTTTATCGAAGGTTTTATAGCTAATCCTTGTTTATCAAAAGAAAGCATCTTCAATCACAACTCATTTAGGCTTTCATCCTTTGAGATACATCACTCATACTCTGAAATACACAAAATCAATATCTAATACGTGAAAGATTTGCTTGTGGTAAAAGGTCAAGAAAGAATTTTTCTTCTAGCTATTGACATAAACACTTGGAGATGAAATATTTTCCAAGGTATTTTGTGTCACACTTGAATTCACATTGTGTGATATAATAATCAATAAAGAACTTGATGATAATCGTTTCATTCTGTCTATATCGGTGTTTATGAACATTACTGATACATTTTCCTTTGGCTGCTACAAGGTTGGTTAGCTGTGGTTACCAAACAGGAGATTTATTCCACAAGAATTTTGTTTTTCAGTCTAAAATTATAATACTGAAAGTATTTTTTAATTTAAAGTAGAAAGAAAAAGATATAATGCATTTTTTTTTCAGCTGATAAGACTCAGTGCAGAAATATGTAAGTTGCAGGATTTGCTCTAAGAAAATATAATACATATTTAATGTTTTTTTAAATTTTTGTTACCTGTGAGAAAGCTCATGTCAAGCATCTACTGTGCTTGAGAAACTTTGGTTTTCTGAAGTACGCTGTGAGATTTGAGATACATACTAATTGTGGAATGAATCATAAAAAAGGTCATTGAAGTATGGAGAACACCAGTCAGCGTCAGAAAGGAGAGGGCTTTAAGAAGTGTTGTTATGTGAATGTAGTGGATATATGTTCCTGAGACAGGAATTTTGCAAAAAACTTTGCTGTGTTTGGAAGAGAAGGATCTCAAAAAATCTCCCCACAAAACCTGATGTTTTTACTGGTCATTACTTCATTCTTAGACTTGTGTACATTTTACATACTGGAAATCAAAAGAAGTGAATTAAACTTGTATGATTTGTTTTCTTTTTAAACTGCAGGAAGCTGTATGGTGCCCTACATTGCAAGGGTCAGTATGAGACCATTAGTCTGATACTGTCTTTTAAAGCCATAATAATATGGCTGTTGATCCTGTAACTACAAAAAAGTACATGCATCAAGAATTGGCTTGATATTGTTTCCTTATTGAAAACTGTGCAACGGACAATTGCTGATGGATGGTCCACTGAGAAACCCTGTATTTTTTCTTTATAATATCCTGAGCTTTCTAGCATAATTTAATGTAATTTCTTATTTTAAGATGCCATCTCTATAAAACCGTTTATCTTTACAAACCATTCAGGAATAGGTTGGGTTGGAAGGGACCTTTAAAGGTCAGCTCTAAACCAGAAAAGAGTAAGAAAAGATATTAAATAACGCAGAAAATGCTACTTGAATAATGCATTTCTAAACCAAAAAGCATTATAATTACTCAGATACTTTGATACATGTGGCATAAAAATGGATTTATTTGATTCTGCTTTCTTTTGTAGATTTTTCTGAAAAAGAAGTTGAGAACTAAGCTCATGGTGCTGGCTGTAGGTTGATTAAAGATTGAAATGAACTTTAGAAACCCATTAGAATGTCATGGCCAGAGAAGGTAAGAACTGAAGTGATTTTTACCCCCCCAAATCTTTATATACCTTTTTTTTTTTTTTTTAATACAATACTTTATCTACTGCTAAAGTATAAAGGCACGATGGGATAAACACCGTAAATACTCCACAGAAGAAAGGTGTTACAGTCTCACTTTGTGATGATTTACAGAGACTCTGAATTGGTACAATCAAAAGCTATGGAGCATTTGGTCTTCATTCAACGAGCAGTAGTTCATACTTCAAACTCTGTTTACGTGCAGAAAGCCAGGCAATGACCCAGCTGTAGTGCAATGATTTTGTTTGTGTTTATGACTTAAGCTGAGGGGAAAGACCTCCTTTTTTTCCCTTGGGGTGAAAATAGGACTTGAACCTACATCAATGCAGTTTTGTACAGGGCAGCATGCATTCCCTGGAGTATCTAGCATTTCTTTAGGCTGTTATGCAGGTTGTATACATTATAGTTTTATATAAAATTGTTATGCCTGCCTAAGCCCATTAAATAGGCAAACCATTAAAATGCTTCTACCCATAACCAGATTAAAAACTTTTCCTGACAAATTTATTTTAGCAGTCAGTGAATGACCACATTGCAGTTACCCTAATGCATCATTTTTTGAGAGAAAATGATAGGCAGGCTACTGGAAGAGATGGGTTTATGAAATATCATAAGATAACTTTTCAATAAATCTGTTTATTGTTGTTGGTGTGCTTCCATAACAGCATCAGAAACACATATTTGGAACCAGAAATTATTAAGTTGCAATGACTTGAATTCATTAAAAATGAACACTGTATTGTGTTACATTAGGTTGCTATAAACCTATTGCATTATACCTTTATATTTTATATCTCCATTTCAAAATACTACTTAGAAATAGTCATTTAATGATAGTGACAATTAATCATAGTGATGTATGAAGTCAGACACAGCTTCAACCCTCCTCATTTTCTTACTGTAAACTTCATTCACATAACAAAACACCTATGTTTTCACATGGGCCTGTGAATAGAGATGTTGGAAAAAAAAGACAGTGAGAATATTACTAAGATCTCATATAATATCACAGAACAAATACATTTCCTTTTCAACCTTAATAACCAACAGTTTGGAGACTTGTCTGTAAATGCAGATACCAAATCAGGACATTGAAAAAAGTGTACATTGAAATAGAAGAAAAATCCATTTAAATGTAGGAAAGACTCTAATACAGAACCTCAGTGAATTGTACTCTTCAATAGCAAATATTCAATTTTGATATAAACTGAATGATTAGTCCTCTTACTGGTCTTGGAGGTCTTTACAATAGGTTTAGGCAATGTAGACCTTAAGTCCCAGTTGCATGTAGAAGCACAGAGATTAAATGCCCAATGTCTGCAGAAGGCATGCCTCAGCACAGAGCAGACAGAGTATGGTAGGATGCACTTTGAGTGCTCCAGCTCCTCAGAGCAGTGAAATAGTAGGCTGAAATTCAGTGCTGTAGACTGCTGGGAGATTGAATGCAAGGAGGATATTGTTTCTTATCTGTAGGCTGAGATTCAATCTCCTCTAACTTTAGCTTTCTGCAATTCAGATATCTGTATCTTAGCTAGATTTCTTTCGAACTTGCTGAAGAGAACCAGACATTTCTAGGGTGGGATTAATCACCCAGGGCTTTTTTTTTTTTTTCTTTTTTAAGGAAAAGATTAGGTGACTATTGTAGCATCGTGAGCTGGGTTGAATGACAGATTTTGCCCCCTAGGAAGTAAAAATATTTCAAGCTGTGTTCTTCTGTGTGAATTTTTTGATGAATAATTTGAGTTAAGGCAACCTACTGTTCACCTCTTGTTTGAACTAGAACTTTCAAAGTGGGCTAACCCTTTGAATCGTAATGGTAGGTTTTATGAATAACCCTTATTGAGAACTTTGTGGTTAAAATCTATGAACATGAAATGCTATAGATTACCATCACAATAAAACTTCTTCACTGAGAAACTGTGAAACTTGATGAAAGAGTAAGAAGAACAGAAATTATGTTGAAGTTTAAGCCAAAAGATAATTACCTATTAGCAATAAAAATAAAATCTCATTCAATCAATTTCCTGAAACTCATTGGTCTGTCTGTTACTACAATAGTAAAGCGGTACCTCACTTCTCATACTGTTTCTCTTTTTCCTCAATGCTAGTTATACAAGAGCTGTTAAGTATCTCAAGCTTTCCTGTAAATAGGTTTGATGTCCGAAGTATTGTCATGTGTACTGATTTTGGCTGAAATAGAGTCAATTTTCTTCATAGTAGCTAGTTTGGGACTATGTCTTGGATTTGTGACCAGAACAGTGTTGATAACACAGGAGATGCTCTAGCTGTTACTGAGCAGTGCTCACACAGAGTCAAAGTCTTTTCTGTTTGTCATACTGTCCTCCCAGCAAGGAGAGTGGGGGACACAAGATGCTGGGAGGGGACACAGCCGGGACAGCTGACCCCAACTGACCCAAGGGATATTCCATGCCATATTATGGCATCATACTCAGGAACAAGAAAAGGAGAGAAGGGAGTTTAGTCATCTTTTGCCTGGGAACTGGTTGGACAATGGTCTATCAATGGAGGTGTTGAGTGATTGCCTTTGCATCACTTCTATTTTGTTTTCTTTCTCTCTTCTTGCACTTCTCCTTTGGTCGTTACACCGTTTTTACCTTGACCCAGAAGTTTTCTTGCCTTTCTTCTTCCTTTCCTCTTTCCCCATTCCACTCAGGTTGGGGGGGATGCAGTGAATTGAGTGGCTGTTGGGATGCTTGGCTGCCTACCAGGGTTAACCCACATTAAACTAAGAAATTTTTAACCTTTGTCATAATTATCTAACACATCTTAATTTCTGGCAGGAATTTCTTTGAGTGCTTATGACTTCTTCACTCTCAAAGGTTGTATTTTGACAAAATTATTTAATTTTTGGCTATTTAGAATGAAAGCTGTCATTCATATGTGTATGTGAGCACACACATATATATAAGATACAATTGTTAAAGGACTCAAACTTGTAACAGAATGCTAAATGACATTCAGAATGTGGTTTATTTTACTGATTATTGGACAATCAGAATTTTGCATCTTGAACTCCTTAAAGTCGGGTGTATGCTATGTTTCTTCCTATAGATACATTGGAACATGTTGTATCTTCAGTTATTTGTTCAGTGTATTTGGATATGATTTCAATATACAACCAGTGTACTGGTTATAAATCTAAATAAATTGATCTTATGATTTCTGCTAAATTTTGGATTATTCTGATTGACTTCAGTGAACTTGGTTTTTCTTTTGATAGCTTCTGTAATTAAAAAGTTATCAAGAACATTGTATCAGTTTCAGTTTAGTGCTTTGGTAGCTATTTTATAAGATAATGTTAGGACAAATAGAGGTGGTATGAATATATCCACATTGGCCCTAAAGGAACACTTTGGAACATTTTGTAAACGTCACCTACATCAAATGAAATAAAAAGACATACGAGTGCTGAAAGTTCATCTATTTTGTTCTGTGGCACTGGCAGCTCGTGCACCACACTAGTAAGCACTACAAGTTCACTCCAGATTCTGTATGCCAGGTACATTGACCAAAGCAAAAATGATGCAGTACTGAACATCAGAGTATGTCTGTGTGACTTTTTACAGCTGCAGCCTGGCATAGCATCCCCTCTGAATCCAAGCCCATTGAGCTGGGGCAAAGGGAGCACTACTCCAAGCAGCTGCACAGCTGTGTGATTCCTATGTATCCATTCCTGCAGTGGAGAGGCCATTGACATTTTACAAAAGATGCACCTAAATCTAGTAATCTGCTATTGGAAATATCGGCTCTTATCCTTATTTTTATTCATCCTCAGCTTTCTTCCACACCCTTGCTTATGTGCTATTTCATTGTATTTATGTTTGTCTATTTTGGCCATGGCTCAAGTCCAGAATTATCTTGGTTTTGCTTCTCTGCAGTATGTCAAATATATGCAGTATAGATGAATGTATGCACCAATTTGATTATGTTTATAATTTCTCTTTTCCTAACCAGGATAACACTGTGATCTAAGAATTTTTCTATTTCTGAGCCGAATATATTAGGAAAGAATGACCAAATGTCTATAGCACACTAATTTCTGATTACTACCAGAAGCATGAGAGCTAGAGACATGTTTCCTGGTGAGCAGACCACCACAGAGAGAGTTGAGAGGAGTTTAATTAATCAGCATGGAGAAGCTGCAGGAGGAGAAAATATACCTTGTGGCAGATAAAAAGTGAGCAAGATCACTTTCTTTGTACTGGCACTATCACCCACAGAGTATCACTGCTAACAGGGAAAAGGGCCACACTCATACTGAGAAGATCTGTAAGTGGAGAGACCAAGAACACATCTAGAGTACAGAAAAGAATGTTCACTTAAGACAGATTTTTCTGTGACCTTCAAAAAAATCTGAGATTTTTATATCACTGATGATAATTCTAGGTTAGTTAAAAGAAAAAAAAAAGTAGGAGAAAAAACTCTCTGGAAATCTAAATATCTTCTTCATAGGAAAATATGTAGAATCATTAAAAAAACCCCAGGAGTTGGGAAGTTTAAATAAAGAAAATGAGCAATAATGCACTAAATTAAGCCAGGAAAAAATGGTAATAATAATCTCTTTACAAAGTGATGCAGCATTGTAAAGTTTAGTTGTTTTCTTCTACAAGAGACATACTTCTGTTTGTCAGTCTTATTTATTCTGGTAGAATGTACTATGGAAACCTGCGTCCAGTGCAAAATTGCACTGGTTTTCTTTTCTTTTCTTTTTTCAGTTTCTGATAGCTCTTAAGAACATTATCTATTTATTCACTAGCATTACTGCTATCTGAAACACTTTCAACTCTTTACATCTTATTTTTAATTAGGCAGCTAATGGGTTAAAAATTAACCAGAAAAGGCTTTTATTTGAGGAATTTACTGATTTATTTTTCATCCCCTGTCCAATAGCTAAACTCTGTGACTAATCATAGAGGTCTAAGATTAAATATTTTGAGGAAAGGGACAAAAACCCCAAAACATTTTCAGCAGTGAAACAAGCCAGTTCCTGATAGCCAGTAGATGTCATTCTATCTCTATTATACTGCCAGTTCCCACTGTTGTCATGATATTTTTCCAAATCACAAATTGCAGGTGGGAATGGGGCGAAACCTTTATATTTCACTTTCTTCTGATTAATGCGCAAGTTTAGGTCTTTCTTTTCAGTAATGTAAGGTGTCAGAGTGTGAAATTGAAACTTTTTGATGCAATTGAGGCTGATAAGCTATTGTCTTTCAGTCACTCATTCATTAGAGCTATTTTATTTATTTATTTGTGCAAGGGATTTGTAAGCTTTGCACTATGCATGGTTTTCCTTTCTTTTTCTTTACAATTTCCTCCTCCTTTCTGAGCAGGTTGTTTGATGCTGTTCTCGTAGTTCTTTTCCTACCACTTCTCAAGTTGTCAAGGTCACGTACAAGGAGGTTATAATCCTGGGGAGACACATGGACTGTCACACAAAAGCATGGTCTTACACCCTGTAGGAAGAGAGGTTTGATATTTGTTTTCCAAATAGCCGTAATAACTGGAACCCAGACTCAGAGACCTGCCAACAAATGTAGCAAATAGAAAGAATTTAATCTACAGTAAGGATTTTGCAGTCTTGTTCAGCCAAGCAATTTGAAATCAGTCATTTCATTTCTGTCCACAGATACACAGTGACTGTCTGGATGATAGTGTAGGTAGAGGGGCAAAACACAGACTCTGAGGAGACTGAATTGTACTACCTTCTTAATGCACATAGCAGCATGTTCTAGTGAAAGTAGGAGGAAACTGGACAAACAATTCATTCTGTAGCTGGAGTAGTTCAGGTGCCAGGACTATCAAGCTGCCAGTTTTAGAAATACTGAACTATTATTTTTGCTCTTTGCCAGCCACTGTTTCACCTGGTCATGTTCTGTCACATAGGGACCCCATGTGTTTTGTTGGCCATTGAGCTGAGGCGGGTGCACTCTCCAAAGTGCATTAACTATGCTTCAGCACAGAACTCACAATATCCATGGTCCTAGAGGAGCAGCGAGTCTAGCCCTTGCTACATCACAGCAAAAATACCCAATTTTCTGCAGAATCAATAACAAGCATATGAACAGATGAAAGAAAGGCCTAACAATTAAATTTTAAGATGTGAAAATACAGGAACTATAAAATCCTCACAAAGATACATTATTTAAAGCCTTTCTGTCTCACTTCTTCTCAAAGGGCTTCAGATATAAGTTACCTTTGAACCCAAGTTGTTAGGCTAAATGGCAGTCTTGGTATCTTGGCTTGGGTCTTATCAATGCTATTGCAGTTTCTATCCTGGCAGTCATTGAAATGTAATCAGGTAGGTGGTGGCGGCATGAATTAATCTTCTGGTGCTCAGAAGGAATCCAATGCTCTGTGTGTATTCTGGGTAATATGTGCAGGGAATAACAGTTACAAAGTGCTGGTCTGGGTCTGGCTGTTCCTATTGCACTTGGGGCTCTCTGACAAACCATGTTGTTTTCCCACAGATGTTGATATCACTCCTGCACTATGCCCTTACTGGAAAGAATTCAACACAGCAGAGTTGCATTTCCTCTGGGTCTTGGAGTTGTGATCTTAGATGATTTTTCATCTTTGTGAACTACCATCTCAAGCAAATCAGGCACTAAAGCTAATAGGAATAGGGATACAGGGTGCAGGAAACCACAAGTGTTCGTTAACATATTAGTTATAATAATGGCAAAAAATCACAGTAAAGCACTACTGCAGTTGCAGAAGGAAAAAGACTAACAAATATATAGTTAGTAAGAGATAGCAAACCAAAGAAAAGGGTGACTGATAATGTTTTTACAGGTACTGACTGGCAAAATGTCTGTCTAGTGAAGAATATCACAATGTTGGTACTGTTTGTATAGCAGAGAAAATCAGTTTTATAGCAAGCAAGGTAAATGCTTACTTCTGCCTGTCTAAGAAGGGACAAACAAATAAAAGGAGCTAAGTGTGATGGGGAAGTTAAAATGAACTGAAGAAAATAAAGATGCTGTGAATAGAAGGAATCAAGTGCTAGTCAGTTTAAATCTGTCTTGTGCAGCTACAAGGTATAGCAGGGAAACAAATCACTTGCAACCTCACAAGGAAATAAGAAAAAGGTTCAGGAAATAGGAGTTGTGGCAAAGGGTCTGAAGGACCAAAGATGTTAAAGCTTAGTTGGCTGGACAGAGGGCAAAGCTTTTGTTGTTTTGCAGTACACATCTGTATTCCTTTTGCTGAATTCTGCACATTTTTACTCACAGCACCAAAAATAATGAAATTGCATTTTACCTTTTAAGCTGTGACTCACTTCACTGGAGGGTCATTGCCCAGACAGACTGAATGTGCCCAGCAGACAGAGAATACCAAAAGAGAGCTGAAATTTACATCACGTCTGTGTCGTGACAAAGGAAAATGTAAAGATCTCTGCTTCTTGGGGGATGCTAATAGGGATCCTTTCAGTCTCTGCAGAAAGAACATTATGCAAAATTCATACTAGGATGTGATTTGTGACTGACAAAATCTTTGTCTACTCATCGGCTGGAGCATACTGCATGGATTTAGAAAAAGGCTGTAAGGGGAAAAGGTTGAGAAGAGCAAGGAAAGGTCTGCAAGGTGCAAAGCAAAGAAGGGGAGCCTCTGATAATTTCCTAATTCCTCCTTTTTTCACCTGCATTACTCGTGCCATGCAACACTGAGTTTGTGTGCAGACTCAGAAGTAAGGGAAGACATGCAGGTATTTTTGCTTTAATTTGTCACCTAACCCCATTAAAAAGACAGGATAAATAGGATTCACAAAAATTGGTACAGTCTGACTGTGATATCAGAGCAGTCTTTAGTGAAAGATGTAAGAACTAGATGCTTAGAGAGAGGATGACTGTTCAGCTGCTTTTTTCACAAGATTGTGGACCTGGCAGCACAGCAGGCCTCATCCTCTTTGCATTGCACCTCCTGCATTCCCCGTTCCTGTAAGGACTGTCAGGACATCAGTGTTAAAGATGTGTCTGCTCCACATACCCCTGGGTCCCCTCAATCTGAAACACTTAAAAGGGAAATAAAAAAGACCTGCCGTAGGCTTCCGCAGAAAGCTGCTTGCCTGCTGAATCTGCTGCACATGAGTTTCTTTTACTTCTGAGAAGGGCCACAAGGATAGGAAGAGGCTGTCTAGAAGGGCTGCTGTTCTTCTTAACCCTTTCCCTGAGTTTTCGTTGAACTTGCACTGAAGGGGACTTGGCAGGTTTTCAGATATGCCCAATTTGTTCTCTTCTGCACATGTGGGAGAGTATGCAGTATTTCTAGGTGATAACAAGCTATTAATGCCTCCCACTGTGTACTTCAATAACTGTGTCCGATGATTCTGCTAAAGGAAAAAATTGAGTTAGCACCTTCGTTTTGCTGTGAATATGATCCATCTCTTCTCTGTGTCTGGGACTCTCTGCAAAAATTAGTTCACACAGACCATTTGCAAATCTGAAATGATGATATTTTGTGATTCTTTCTTTGCTTTATATTTCTGCATACTTGGGCAGGAAACGTCATCAGCTGAGGATACAGCTTTTACAAACAGATGACTCAATCTTACAGTGCACTGTGGTGCATAGATGTCTTAAAATTACAGATGCTTTGTGGTTTCTAGGTCCTACTGCTGCAAAGCTGTTGCTTTCTGAAAGCACAGAGAATTAACCTTTATTCGTCTCTCTTCCTCTTTCTGGCTGCAGTGTAGGCTGGTTATAATCTTTCTAACGCCTTGACATGAGAATTTCATTATTTTACGTACCTCACAAAGTCAAAGCAAACCTATTCACCTGTACCCTTTCCACTTCCTTCTCTTTTTAACACAATTGATGTGATTAGACTTCTGTTATGGAAAAATTAAAGTGATCAGACAAATACCATTACATTAGATCAAAATCCTGTGCTTTCCGAAGTGTTTGCTTTCAGTTCAACATAGATGTGATATGTTGTACTACTTCACATGAAAATTTCTTCTTCATATCAGTAAGCCTGAATCACTGATGTGTATGTCCAGTGGTGTCATGATAGGTTGCTTTAAGGGACAGATTCCTCACTCCAGTTAGCTCAAATCAAAGTCAAAACCAGGCACTGCATGTTAACTGTCACTGCTTTTGTTTGTTTGGTTCATTGGTTTGTTTTGCCATTCAAAGAGTGTATTTGGAATAAGTGGTCTTTTCTGAAAACAGTATTTATGTTGTTATATTGTGAAGGATTTATACCTAAAATGTCTATTGCAGTAAATCGGTTTTGTTTTGCCCATTTCTTTTATGAGGAGAAATACAGTAGCCTTCTGAGGTTCTTTCATTTTTTAGTGATGGTTTTTTTGCTTGTATCAGTAACCTGAAGAAATGACATTATTTATATCCTCAGTTTAAAAAATAAATAATAAAAAAAAGCATTTTAGATTAACTGTTTTCTGGTCTTGGTCACAGGCTGGTTGTGGATATAAGGACATTCTGTGTATAATAAAATACCTGTAAAGGACTAGTTGCTGTTCAAAATGACTCTGCTTGGAACAGCAACAGAAAGGTCGCACTTGAAATAATAAATATTCATGTAATTAGGTTATATGGAGCTACACAGAATACAATAGCACCAATCACCACAAGTGATTGGAGTGTTTTTGTCAAATTCAGTTATGAATGAGACAAAGAACGTTGCCAAGTGGGATGCGTTCTTTGAATACCCTGTGGTAGTTGTTAAGAGTGGCTGTTCAAATTGTTGGGATAATTTAAATCTGTTTGCCAAACCTTGCTTCCCTCTTGTTTTCGTATAGTGCAGTACTCCTTGGCAAAGCATGGGTAAAGTTGGTCCCATCCAGCAGCTTTTTACATCCTTTTGGTATTAGAAAAGATATCTGTACATGGCACAATACAATAGATCGCTAATCTGCTTTTACAGTTTTCATTATAGAGACAAGGCAGATAAATTAGTCTCAACGTTTCCTGTGTATTAGGTGATGCTACTGGTATTATTCCCCATTCTTTCCTTTTTGTAAAGGTTAAGGCATTAGTGCTACTATCTTGCCTAAGTTCCATTTTAGATTATTACTTTCTCCTTCTTAATTTCCTTCTAGAAGTTCAGGAATCAGTAATCTTCTTCATCTCTAGTCTTAAACCATCATGTCATGTGTAACAGTGCACAGCAACATCTGTCCAAAAGATCTCTGATTTGCAGTGATGCTCATTTCTGATGTATAGGTTACAAAATACATTGTTATTCACCACATGTATTAATTTATTTTACACTGCATTACAGTAGTTTAGCAAGCTTAGCTCTGCAGGTAAGACACCTGTCGTGGTTTAAGCCCAGCCGGCAACTTGGAACCACGCAGCCTTTCGCTCACTCCCCCCTCTCTTCCTTCCACCCTGCGCTCCCGGAGGGATGGGGAGGAGAATCGGAGGAATGTAACTCCCACGGGTTGAGATAACAGCTCTCCAGTAACTACGGTATAATACAAACCACTACTGCTACCAGTAATAATGATAAGAGGAATAACAAAGGGAGAGGACACAACCGCTCACCACCCACCGACCGATACCCAGCCTGACCCGAGCAGCGATCTGGGCTTTCCGGGTGACTCCCCCCCGTTTATATACTGGGCATGATGGGCTGTGGGATGGAATACCCCTTTGGCCAGTTTGGGTCAGGTGTCCTGTCTCTGCTTCCTCCCAGCTTCCCCTCCTCCCCGGCAGAGCATGAGACTGAGAAAGTCCTTGGTCAGAGTAAACATTACTTAGGAACAACTAAAACCATCGGTGTTATCAGCGTTGTTCCCAGACTGAAAGTCAAAACCACAGCACTGCCCCAGCTACTAAGAAGGAGAAAAAATGACTGCTGTAGCTGAACCCAGGACAACACCATGCAGGGAGATGGACAGTCCTGTGGGGCTCTCACTACGTTTACGTTGTCTGAGAAAAAGCCTGAGGTTCAGCACTTGGAGTAACAGGAAGTTTTGCCTAAAACAGCTAATTTGCTTATCAGCTTGCAATGCAAAATTGGAAGTATTTTATAGAAGAAAAAATCCTGAGCAAGGGGATTTGGTAGACATGTTCAAACATGCCTAAAAATACAGCAAAAATGAAATACTTTGCGTAAGTATACAGCTGTTTCTTCTTGGGATGAAAAGAGGAGGCAGTCTGCTGCAAATGGACATTGCTGCAGGAGTTATAACATTATTACTTATGCTATGGCTGTGTTAAACTCTGCACTAATGTGTAGAAGAACACTTGAGAATCTAGGACCTGGATTTTATTATCCCTCTTGGTACCTGTTTTCTAGACAGCAACATTGTGCTACAAGAAGTTGCACGAGGTATGTTAGCTACCTGTCTGCAGTCAGGCATCAGACCAAAGGCACAGGGGATCAGGACCTCGCTACTGCATCACATGCACTACGTGTGTTGTTCTGTCATCTAGAAGAAGTGTAATTATGGCAGTTGAAGGCTATTTACAGTGTTGTAACAGATAAAAATCCATCAGAATCAGGAGAGCACAAAGGAAGTTTATATATTGTTTCAAACACATTATGACTGAGGTCTGACACTTTGCCTGCAAAGCGCAAGAGGATGAGGGCTGTGATCCAAGTAGGAAAGTGGAGGAATTGGTAACAGGATTGCAAAGGAGTTTTGGAATAGACCAGGCAATGACTAAGCACTCATGCCTGTTCAGGCAGGCTTGCCATTGTTTCAGGGGATGGAGGGGATCAAATGGGTAAGTGCTGAAAGGTGTGAAGAGAGAAGGTATGTGACTGGTTGTGATTGCCTTCAGCATATACGACATTGATAAAAGCCATGAAAAAATTATGTTTTGGTATATTGGACATGAATAAGTTCAATTTAAAAAGTTTCTCATTAGAGACAATGAAAAATGTTAAATGAGAGAGAAATTTTTCATTTTCATCTGACTAGAAACAATAATATCTTTCAATTTCATCTTGTTCTACAATGTGGGAATATGAAGTAGTACTGGTTTCTGCTTCAAGGTGAGAGACTGTGGACCTGGACGAAATCTTGAGCTATTTTTATAGAGAAATTTCCATCTTCAACTATGTTGATTTCTGATTAAAATCAGATTATAGCTTCTTTCATTGTTCTCGCGCTCAGAAGTGTCAATGAATTTAAAACCTCCAGTGATTTTTTCTTCTTGTCTAGTGCTTGTTTTCTTAAAAGCATTGCAGAATGAGAAACCACGCAATACATCAACATGCATATTTAATTCAAAGACTGCTTGCTCCTGTCTGGCTGAAACTAATAGAGCACAGAATATACAAGGAAAAGATGTCTTCTGTATTATTCTTATGCTGAATTTCCATTAAGATTTCATCAAAAATCCATTAGAATCCCCTTTCTCATCCTCAGTAACTGCACAAACGGCTGTTCTTCCAAGGACCCAGAAAGTCTGGTGTTTGAGGAGATCAAATTCAACCTCCTAAGGAGGAGTTTACCAGGGTGTTTACTCATTTATTCTCTGTCTTTCGTGGATGACCCAATAAGTGAATTTTGTTATATTTTAGCTTGTTTTAACTAGATTTATATATTGTTTGCAATTATATATGTAATGTTTAATTTTAGCTTATCTTGAAAATGAGTAAATTGAGGTTCTTGGGCAGCAAATTTGATTTTTGGGATAGAAACCTAATGATCAGTTGTTACTTAATGGTATTTCATACCTATGGAATCCAGTTCATAGAAAAAAGGATAAACTGAGTGTTTGAGAATGTTTCTTATACAGCATCCTTTATGGTGTTATAGGGAATTAAAAACCCCAGCAAGGTCTGTGAGTGTACCATAAAATTTAGCTAGATGATGATGATGAATAAATCATAAATAACAAAGAAGAATATATAGGGCATTTCTATCTCTACATTGGCTATGTAATAAATGTTTTTGCCAAGCTGAAAAAAGCAGATGTATTTAAGAACGGAAAATATGGTGTAGCTGAATTCTCAATTCATCATCGTATCTGTTTTATGTTATTTCAAGGTTTAGGTCTCTATCTGGAGAAGTGATAATAAGAATTTTGGGCCTGTAATCCAGTAGCTAAACACTGTCCCACATGACCTTGTCTCTAAATTGGAGAGACATCAATTTGATGGATGGACCACTCAGTGGACAAAGAACTGGCTGGATGGCCGCACACAAAGAGTTGTGGTCAACGGTTCAATGTCCACTTGGAGATCAGTAACAAGTGGTGTCCCTCAGGGGTCGTTGCTGGGACCTGTGTTGTTCAACATCTTTGT